>NW_027514770.1:0-126698 GCF_048772815.1 Callospermophilus lateralis | reverse complement strand
GATCATTACCACCAAATATTATCAAGATTGGGTGAAAAAATATTTGCTGGTATTTCGGAAACTCGTTATTTCTTAGAAGCTTGGCAACCCCTCTCAATGAAATTTCTTTTCCACAGTCTGTGCCTAGGGTTAATTGAAGAGGAAACAAACCAGAGAGACAAAACTGTGAACTACTTTATTTCGTCAAGTTTCAAAGAGCTACTACAAACCATGTTGGATTTAGAGTTCCACATTAAACAACCTATATAGGAGAGAACAGAGGGAAACCTAAATATAGAAACTGCTACTGTAGACGAATGCTTGAACGTAGAAGAACAAAATTTGGTGAGCCAAGTGGGATTTGTGTACTGATCATTACCACCACGTATCCTCAGGATTGGGTGAAAAAATATTTGCTGGTATTTCAGAAACTCGTTATTTCTTAGAAGCTTGGCAACCCCTCTCAATGAAAGTGCTCTTCCACAGTCTGTGCCTAGGGCAACTTGAAGAACACACAAACCATAGGGAAAAAACTGAGAACTCCTTTATTTTTTCAAGTTTCAAAGAGCTACTACAAACCATGTTGGGTTTAGAGTTCCAAATTCATCTATCTATATAGGATAGAACAAAGTGAAACCTAAAAATAAAAACTGCTACTGTAAACGAAAGCTTCAACCTAGAAGAACAAAATTTGGTGAGCCAAGTGAGATTTGTGTACTTGTCATTACCACCATGTATCATCAAGTTTGAATGAAAAAATATTTGCTGGTATTTCGGAAACTCGTTATTTCTAAGAAGCTTGGCAACCCCTCTCAATGAAATTTCTTTTCCACAGTCTGTGCCTAGGGTTACTTGAAGAGGAAACAAACCAGAGAGACAAAACTGTGAACTCCTTTATTTTGTCATGTTTCAGAGAGCTGCTACAAACCATGTTGGATTTAGAGTTCCAAATTAATCTATCTATGTATATAGGAGAGAACAGAGGGAAACCTAAAAATATAAACTGCTACTGTAAACGAACGCTTCAAACTACAAGAACAAAATTTGGTGAGCCAAGTGAGATTTGTGTACTTGTCATTACCACCATGTATCATCAAGTTTGAATGAAAAAATATTTGCTGGCATTTCGGAAACTCGTAATTTCTTGGAGGCTTGGCAATCCCTTTCAATGAAAGTGCTTTTCCACAGTCTCTGCATAGGGCTACTTGAAGAGGAAACAAATCATTGAGACAAAACTGAGAACTCCTTTATTTTGTCAAGTTTCAAAGAGCTACTACAAACCATGTTGGATTTAAGTTCCAAATTCATCTATCTATATAGGAGAGAACAGAGGGAAACCTAAAAATAAAAACTGCTACTGTAAATGAACGCTTCAAACTAGAAGAACAAAATTTGGTGACTCAAGTGGGATTTGTGTACTGATCATTACCACCAAGTATCATCAAGATTGGGTGAAGAAATATTTGCTTGTTTTTCGGAAACTCGTTATTTTTTGGAAGTTTAGGAACCTTTTTCAATGAAAGTGCTTTTCCACACTCTTTGCCTAGGGCTACTTGAAGAGGAAACAAAACATAGAGACAAAACTGATACCTCCTTTATTTTGTCAAGTTTCAAAGAGCTTCTACAAACCATGTTGGATTTAGAGGTCCAAATTCTTCTATCTATATAGAGAGAACAGAGTGAAACCTAAAAATAAAAACTGCTACTGTAAAAGAACGCTTCAACCTAGAAGAACAAAATTTGGTGAGTCATGTGGGATTTGTGTGCTTGTCATTACCACCACGTATTATCCAGATTGGGTGAAAAAATATTTGCTGGTATTTCGGAAACTCGTAATTTCTTGGAAGCTTGGCAACCCCTCTCTATGAAAGTGCTTTTCCACAGTCTCTGCTTAGGGCTACCTGAAGAGGAAACAAATCATAGAGACAAAACTGAGAACTACTTTTTTGTCAAGTTTCAAAGAGCTACTACAAACCCTGTTGGATTTAGAGTTCCAAATTCATTTATCTATATAGGAGAGAACGGAGGGAAACCTAAAAATATAAACTGCCACTGTATAAGAACGCTTCAAACTAGAAGAACAAAATTTGGTGAGTCAAGTTGGATTTGTGTACCGATCATTTCCACCAACTATCATCAAGATTGGGTGAAAAAATATTTGCTGGTATTTCGGAAACTCGTAATTTCTTGGAAGCTTGGCAACCCCTCTCAATAAAAGTGCTTTTCCACAGTCTCTGCTTAGGGCTACCTGAAGAGGAAACAAATCATAGAGACAAAACTGAGAACTACTTTTTTTGTCAAGTTTCAAAGAGCTACTACAAACCATGTTTGATTTAGAGTTCCAAATTCATTTATCTATATTGGAGAGAACAGAGGGAAACCTAAAAATATAAACTGCCACTGTATAAGAACCCTTCAAACTAGAAGAACAAAATTTGGTGAGTCAAGTGGGAAATGTGTACCGATCATTACCACCAAGTATCAACAAGATTGGGTGAAATAATATTTGCTGGTATTTCGGAATCTCGTTTTTTTTTAGTAGCTTGGCAACCCCTCTCAATGAAAGTGTTTTTACACAGTCTGTGCCTAGGGCTACTTAAAGAGGAAACAAACCATAGAGAAAAAACTGAGAACTACATTACTTTGTCAAGTTTCAAAGAGCTACTTCAAACTATGTTGAATTTAGTGTTGCAAATTCATCTATCTATATAAGAGAGAACAGAGTGAAACCTACATATAAAAACTGTGACTGAAGACGAACGCTTCAACCTAGAAGAACGAACTTTGATGAGCCAAGTGGGATATGTGTACTGATCATTACCACCAAGTATCATCAAGATTGGGTGAAAAAATATTTGCTGGTATTTCAGAAACTCGTTATTTCTAAGAAGCTTGGCAACCCCTCTCAATGAAATTTCTTTTCCACAGTCTGTGCCTAGGGTTACTTGAAGAGGAAACAAACCAGAGAGACAAAACTGTGAACTCCTTTATTTTGTCATGTTTCAGAGAGCTGCTACAAACCATGTTGGATTTAGAGTTCCAAATTAATCTATCTATGTATATAGGAGAGAACAGAGGGAAACCTAAAAATATAAACTGCTACTGTAAACGAACGCTTCAAACTACAAGAACAAAATTTGGTGAGTCAAGTTGGATTTGTGTACCGATCATTACCACCAACTATCATCAAGATTGGGTGAAAAAATATTTGCTGGTATTTCGGAAACTCGATATTTCTTGGAAGCTTGGCAACCCCTTTCAATTCAAATGCTTTACGACAGTCTTTGCCTAGGGCTACTTGAAGAGGAAAGAAACCATAGCAACAAAACTGAGAACTACTTTATTTTGTCAAGTTTCAAAGAGCCACTACAAACCATGTTGGATTTAGAGTTAGAAATTCATCTATCTATATAGGAGAGATCAGAGTGAAACCTAAATATAAAAACCACTACTGTAGACGGACGCTTAAACCTAGAAGAACAAAATTTGGTGAGCCAAGTGGGATTTGTGGACTGATCATTACCACCAAGTATCATCAAGATTGTGTGAAAAAATATTTGCTGGTATTTCGGAAACTCATAATTTCTTGGAAGCTTGGCAACCCCTCTCAATGAAAGTGCTTTTCCACAGTCTCTGCATAGGGCTACTTGAAGAAGAAACAAACCATAGAGAGAAAACTGAGAACACCTTTATTTTGTCAAGATTCAAAGAGCTACTAAAAACCATGTTGGATTTAGAGTTCCAAATTCATCTATCTATATAGGAGAGAACAAAGTGAAACCTAAAAATAAAAACTGCTACTGTAAACGAACGCTTCAACCTAGAAGAACAAAATTTGGTGAGCCAAGTGAGATTTGTGTACTTGTCATTACCACCACGTATCATCAAGATTGAGTGAAAAAATATTTGCTGGTATTTCAGAAACTCGTAATTTCTTGGAAGATTGGCAAAACCTTTCAATGAAAGTGCTTTTCCCCAGTCTCTGCTTAGCGCTACTTGAAGAGGAAACAAATCATAAAGACAAAACTGAGAACTCCTTTATTTTCTCAAGTTTCAAAGAGCTACTACAAACCATGTTGGATTTAGAGTTCCAAATTCATCTATCTGTATAGGAGAAAAGAAAGTGAAACCTAAAAATATAAACAGCTACTGTATCCGAACGCTTCAACCTAGAAGAACAAAACTTGGGGAGCCAAGTGAGATTTGTGTACTTGTCATTACCACCACGTATCATCAAGATTGAGTGAAAAAATATTTGCTGGTATTTCGGAAACTCGTAATTTCTTGGAAGCTTGGCAACCCCTTTCAATGAAAGTGCTTTTCCACATTCTCTAATTAGGGCTACTAGAAGAGGAAACAAATCATAGAGACAAAACTGAGAACTCCTTTATTTCCTCTAGTTTCAAAGAGCTACTACAAACCATGTTGAATTTAGAGTTCCAAATTCATCTATCTATGTATATAGGAGAGAACAGAGGGAAACCTAAAATTATAAACTGCTACTGTAAATGAACGCTTCAAACTACAAGAACAAAATTTGGTGAGTCAAGTGGGATTTGTGTACCGATCATTACCACCAACTATCATCAAGATTATGTGAAAAAATATTTGCTGGTATTTCGGAAACTCGTTATTTCTTGGAAGCATAGCAACATTTTTCAATGAAAGTGCTTTTCCACAGACTGTGCCTAGGGCTAATTGAAAAGGAAACAAACCAAAGAGACAAAACTGAGAACTCCTTTATTTTGTCAAGTTTCAAAGAGCTACTTCAAGCCATGTTGAATTTAGTGTTGCAAATTCATCTATCTATATAAGAGAGAACAGAGTGAAACCTACAAATAAAAACTGTGACTGTAGACGAACGCTTCATCCTAGAAGAACGAACTTTGATGAGCCAAGTGGGATATGTGTCCTGATCATTACCACCAAATATTATCAAGATTGGGTGAAAAAATATTTGCTGGTATTTCGGAAACTCGTTATTTCTTAGAAGCTTGGCAACCCCTCTCAATGAAATTTCTTTTCCACAGTCTGTGCCTAGGGTTAATTGAAGAGGAAACAAACCAGAGAGACAAAACTGTGAACTACTTTATTTCGTCAAGTTTCAAAGAGCTACTACAAACCATGTTGGATTTAGAGTTCCACATTAAACAACCTATATAGGAGAGAACAGAGGGAAACCTAAATATAGAAACTGCTACTGTAGACGAATGCTTGAACGTAGAAGAACAAAATTTGGTGAGCCAAGTGGGATTTGTGTACTGATCATTACCACCACGTATCCTCAGGATTGGGTGAAAAAATATTTGCTGGTATTTCAGAAACTCGTTATTTCTTAGAAGCTTGGCAACCCCTCTCAATGAAAGTGCTCTTCCACAGTCTGTGCCTAGGGCAACTTGAAGAACACACAAACCATAGGGAAAAAACTGAGAACTCCTTTATTTTTTCAAGTTTCAAAGAGCTACTACAAACCATGTTGGGTTTAGAGTTCCAAATTCATCTATCTATATAGGATAGAACAAAGTGAAACCTAAAAATAAAAACTGCTACTGTAAACGAAAGCTTCAACCTAGAAGAACAAAATTTGGTGAGCCAAGTGAGATTTGTGTACTTGTCATTACCACCATGTATCATCAAGTTTGAATGAAAAAATATTTGCTGGTATTTCGGAAACTCGTAATTTCTTGGAGGCTTGGCAATCCCTTTCAATGAAAGTGCTTTTCCACAGTCTCTGCATAGGGCTACTTGAAGAGGAAACAAATCATTGAGACAAAACTGAGAACTCCTTTATTTTGTCAAGTTTCAAAGAGCTACTACAAACCATGTTGGATTTAAGTTCCAAATTCATCTATCTATATAGGAGAGAACAGAGGGAAACCTAAAAATATAAACTGCTACTGTAAATGAACGCTTCAAACTAGAAGAACAAAATTTGGTGACTCAAGTGGGATTTGTGTACTGATCATTACCACCAAGTATCATCAAGATTGGGTGAAGAAATATTTGCTTGTTTTTCGGAAACTCGTTATTTTTTGGATGTTTAGGAACCTTTTTCAATGAAAGTGCTTTTCCACACTCTTTGCCTAGGGCTACTTGAAGAGGAAACAAAACATAGAGACAAAACTGATACCTCCTTTATTTTGTCAAGTTTCAAAGAGCTTCTACAAACCATGTTGGATTTAGAGGTCCAAATTCTTCTATCTATATAGAGAACAGAGTGAAACCTAAAAATAAAAACTGCTACTGTAAAAGAACGCTTCCACCTAGAAGAACAAAATTTGGTGAGTCATGTGGGATTTGTGTGCTTGTCATTACCACCACGTATTATCCAGATTGGGTGAAAAAATATTTGCTGGTATTTCGGAAACTCGTAATTTCTTGGAAGCTTGGCAACCCCTCTCTATGAAAGTGCTTTTCCACAGTCTCTGCTTAGGGCTACCTGAAGAGGAAACAAATCATAGAGACAAAACTGAGAACTACTTTTTTGTCAAGTTTCAAAGAGCTACTACAAACCCTGTTGGATTTAGAGTTCCAAATTCATTTATCTATATAGGAGAGAACGGAGGGAAACCTAAAAATATAAACTGCCACTGTATAAGAACGCTTCAAACTAGAAGAACAAAATTTGGTGAGTCAAGTTGGATTTGTGTACCGATCATTTCCACCAACTATCATCAAGATTGGGTGAAAAAATATTTGCTGGTATTTCGGAAACTCGTAATTTCTTGGAAGCTTGGCAACCCCTCTCAATAAAAGTGCTTTTCCACAGTCTCTGCTTAGGGCTACCTGAAGAGGAAACAAATCATAGAGACAAAACTGAGAACTACTTTTTTTGTCAAGTTTCAAAGAGCTACTACAAACCATGTTTGATTTAGAGTTCCAAATTCATTTATCTATATAGGAGAGAACAGAGGGAAACCTAAAAATATAAACTGCCACTGTATAAGAACCCTTCAAACTAGAAGAACAAAATTTGGTGAGTCAAGTGGGAAATGTGTACCGATCATTACCACCAAGTATCAACAAGATTGGGTGAAATAATATTTGCTGGTATTTCGGAATCTCGTTTTTTTTTAGTACCTTGGCAACCCCTCTCAATGAAAGTGTTTTTACACAGTCTGTGCCTAGGGCTACTTAAAGAGGAAACAAACCATAGAGAAAAAACTGAGAACTACATTACTTTGTCAAGTTTCAAAGAGCTACTTCAAACTATGTTGAATTTAGTGTTGCAAATTCATCTATCTATATAAGAGAGAACAGAGTGAAACCTACATATAAAAACTGTGACTGAAGACGAACGCTTCAACCTAGAAGAACGAACTTTGATGAGCCAAGTGGGATATGTGTACTGATCATTACCACCAAGTATCATCAAGATTGGGTGAAAAAATATTTGCTGGTATTTCAGAAACTCGTTATTTCTAAGAAGCTTGGCAACCCCTCTCAATGAAATTTCTTTTCCACAGTCTGTGCCTAGGGTTACTTGAAGAGGAAACAAACCAGAGAGACAAAACTGTGAACTCCTTTATTTTGTCATGTTTCAGAGAGCTGCTACAAACCATGTTGGATTTAGAGTTCCAAATTAATCTATCTATGTATATAGGAGAGAACAGAGGGAAACCTAAAAATATAAACTGCTACTGTAAACGAACGCTTCAAACTACAAGAACAAAATTTGGTGAGTCAAGTTGGATTTGTGTACCGATCATTACCACCAACTATCATCAAGATTGGGTGAAAAAATATTTGCTGGTATTTCGGAAACTCGATATTTCTTGGAAGCTTGGCAACCCCTTTCAATTCAAATGCTTTACGACAGTCTTTGCCTAGGGCTACTTGAAGAGGAAAGAAACCATAGCAACAAAACTGAGAACTACTTTATTTTGTCAAGTTTCAAAGAGCCACTACAAACCATGTTGGATTTAGAGTTAGAAATTCATCTATCTATATAGGAGAGATCAGAGTGAAACCTAAATATAAAAACCACTACTGTAGACGGACGCTTAAACCTAGAAGAACAAAATTTGGTGAGCCAAGTGGGATTTGTGGACTGATCATTACCACCAAGTATCATCAAGATTGGGTGAAAAAATATTTGCTGGTATTTCGGAAACTCGTAATTTCTTGGAAGATTGGCAACCCCTCTCATTAAAACTGCTTTTCCCCAGTCTCTGCTTAGCGCTACTTGAAGAGGAAACAAATCATAAAGACAAAACTGAGAACTCCTTTATTTTCTCAAGTTTCAAAGAGCTACTACAAACCATGTTGGATTTAGAGTTCCAAATTCATCTATCTGTATAGGAGAGAAGAAAGTGAAACCTAAAAATATAAACAGCTACTGTATCCGAACGCTTCAACCTAGAAGAACAAAATTTGTGGAGCCAAGTGAGATTTGTGTACTTGTCATTACCACCACGTATCATCAAGATTGAGTGAAAAAATATTTGCTGGTATTTCGGAAACTCGTAATTTCTTGGAAGCTTGGCAACCCCTTTCAATGAAAGTGCTTTTCCACATTCTCTAATTAGGGCTACTAGAAGAGGAAAAAATCATAGAGACAAAACTGAGAACTCCTTTATTTTCTCAAGTTTCAAAGAGCTACTACAAACCATGTTGGATTTAGAGTTCCAAATTCATCTATCTGTATAGGAGAGAAGAAAGTGAAACCTAAAATTATAAACTGCTACTGTAAATGAACGCTTCAAACTACAAGAACAAAATTTGGTGAGTCAAGTGGGATTTGTGTACTTGTCATTACCACCAACTATCATCAAGATTATGTGAAAAAATATTTGCTGGTATTTCGGAAACTCTTTATTTCTTGGAAGCATAGCAACATTTTTCAATCAAAGTGCTTTTCCACAGACTGTGCCTAGGGCTAATTGAAAAGGAAACAAACCAAAGAGACAAAACTGAGAACTCCTTTATTTTGTCAAGTTTCAAAGAGCTACTACAAACCATGTTGGATTCAGAGTTCCAAATTTATCTATCTATATAGAGGAGAACAGAGGGAAACCTAAATATTATAACTGCTACTGTAGACGTACGCTTCAACCTAGAAGAACAAAATTTGGTGAGCCACGTGGGATTTGTGTACTGATCATTACCACCAGGTATCATCAAGATTTTGTGAAAAAATATTTGCTTGTATTTCGGAAACTTGTTATTTCTTAGAAGCTTGGCAACCCCTCTCATTAAAACTGCTTTTCCACAGTCTGTGCCTAGGGCTACTTAAAGAGGAAACAAACCATAGAGACAAAACTGAGAACTCCTTTATTTTGTCAAGTTTCAAAGAGCTACTACAAACCATGTTGGATTTAGTGTTCCAAATTCATCTATCTATATAGGAGAGACCAGAGTGAAACCAAAATATAAAAAGTGCTACTGTAGACGAACGCTTGAACCGAGAAGAACAAAATTTGGTAAGCCAAGTGGGATTTGTGTAATGATCATTACCACCAAGTATCATCAAGGTTGGGTGAAAAAATATTTGCTGGTATTTCAGAAACTCGTTATTTCTTAGAAGCTTGGAAACCCCTCTCAATGAAAGTGCTTTTCCACAGTCTCTGCCTAGGGCTACTTGAAGAAGAAACAAACGATAGAGACAAAACTGAGAACTTCTTTATTTTGTCAAGTTTCAAAGAGCTACTACAAACCATGTTGGATTTAGAGTTCCAAATTCATCTATCTATATAAGAGAGAACAGAGTGAAACCTAAAAATAAAAACTGCTACTGTAAACGAGCTACAACCTAGAAGAACAAATTTGGTGAGCCAAGTGAGATTTGTGTACTTGTCATTACCACCACGTATCATCAAGATTGAATGAAAAAAATATTTGCTGGTATTTCGGAAACTCGTAATTTCTTGGAAGCTTGGCAACCCCTTTCAATGAAAGTGCTTTTCCACAGTCTCTGCTTAGGGCTACTTGAAGAGGAAACAAATCATAGAGAAAAAACTGAGAACTCCTTTATTTTGTCAAGTTTCAAAGAGCTAATACAAACCATGTTGGATTTAGAGTTCCAAATTCATCTATCTATATAGGAGAGAACAGAGGGAATCCTAAAATTATAATCTGCTACTGTAAACAAACGCTTCAAACTAGCAGAACAAAATTTGGTTAGTCAAGTGGGATTTGTGTACCGATCATTACCACCAAGTATCATCAAGATTGGGTGAAAAAATATTTGCTGGTATTTCGGAAACTCGTTATTTTTTTGAAGTTTGGCAACCCCTATCAATGAAAGTGCTTTTCCACAGTCTCTGCTTAGGGCTACTTGAAGATGAAACAAATCATTGAGACAAAACTGAGAACTCCTTTATTTTGTCAAATTTCAAAGAGCTACTACAAACCATGTTTGATTTAGAGTTCCAAATTCATCTATCTATATAGGAGAGAACAGAGTGAAACCTAAATATAAAAACTGCTACTGTAGACGAATGTTGAAACCTAGAACAAAACTTGGTGAGCCAAGTGGGATTTGTGTACTTATCATTACCACCAAGTATCATCAATATTGGGTGAAAAAATATTTGCTGGTATTTCAGAAACTCAATATTTCTTAGAAGCTTGGCAACCCCTCTCAATGAAAATGCTTTTCCACAGTCTTTGCCTAGGGCTACTAGAAGAGGAAACAAACCATAAAGACAAAACTGATAACTCCTTTATGTTGTCAAGTTTCAATGTGCTACTACAAACCATGTTGGATTTAGAGGTCCAAATTCATCTATCTATACAGGAGAGAACAGAGTGAAACCTAAAAATAAAAACTGCTACTGTAAACGAACGCTTCAACCGAGAAGTACAAAATTTGGTGAGTCATGTGGGATTTGTGTGCTTGTCATTACCACCACGTATCATCCAGATTGGGTGAAAAAATATTTGCTGGTATTTCGGAAACTCGCAATTTCTTGGAAGCTTGGCAACCCCTTTCAAGGAAAGTGCTCTTCCACTGTCTCTGCTTAGGGCTACTTGAAGTGGAAACAAATCATAGAGACAAAACTGAGAACTATATTTTGTCAAGTTTCAAAAAGCTACTACAAACCATGTTGGATTTAGAGTTCCAATTTCATTTATCTATATAGGATAGAACAGAGGGAAACCTAAAAATATAAACTGCTACTGTATACAAACGCTTCAAACTAGAAGACAAAATTTGGTGAGTCAAGTGGGAAATGTGTACCGATCATTAAAACCAAGTATCATCATATGTGTGAAAAAATATTTGCTGGTATTTCGGAAACTCGTTATTTCTTAGAAGCTTGGCAACCCCTCTCATTAAAACTGCTTTTCCACAGTCTGTGCCTAGGCCTACTTATAGAGGAAACAAACCATAGAGACAAAACTGAGAACTCCTTTATTTTGTCAAGTTTCAACGAGCTACTACAAACCATGTTGGATTTAGAGTTCCAAATTCATCTATCTATATAGGAGAGACCAGAGTGAAACCAAAATATAAAAACTGCTACTGTAGACGAACGCTTGAAACGAGAAGAACAAAATTTGGTAAGCCAAGTGGGATTTGTGTAATGATCATTACCACCAAGTATCATCAAGATTGGGTGTAAAAATATTTGCTGGTATTTCAGAAACTCGTTATTTCTTAGAAGCTTGGCAACCCCTCTCAATGAAAGTGCTTTTCCACAGTCTCTGCCTAGGGCTACTTGAGGATGAAACAAATCATTGAGACAAAACTGAGAACTTCTTTATTTTGTCAAGTTTCAAAGATCTACTACAAACCATGTTGGATTTAGAGTTCCAAATTCATCTATCTATATAAGAGAGAACACAGGGAAACCTAAAAATATAAACTGCTACTGTAAACGAACGCTTCAAACTAGAAGAACAAAATTTGGGGAGTCAAGTGTGATTTGTGTACCGATCAGGACCACAAAGTATCATCAAATTGGGTGAAAAAATATTTGCTGGTATTTTGGAAACTCGATATTTCTTGGAAGCTTGGCAACCCCTTTCATTTCAAATGCTTTACGACAGTCTGTGCCTAGGGCTACTTGAAGAAGAAACAAACCATAGAGACAAAACTGAGAACTTCTTTATTTTGTCAAGTTTCAAAGATCTACTACAAACCATGTTGTATTTAGCGTTCCAAATTCATCTATATATATAAAAGAGAACAGAGTAAAACCTACATATAAAAACTGCTACTGTAGATGAACGCTTAAACCTAGAAGAACATAATTTGGTGAGCCAAGTGGGATTTGTGTACTGATCATTACCACCAGGTATCATCAAGATTAAGTGAAAAATATATGCTGGTATTTCGGAAACTCGTTATTTTTTAGAAGCTTCTCAACCCCTCTCAATGAAAATTCTTTTCCACAGTCTGTGCCTAGGGTTAATTGAAGAGGAAACAAACCATAGAGAAAAAACTGAGAACTACATTATTTTGTCAATTTTCAAAGAGTTACTTCAAACCATGTTGAATTTATTCTTGCAAATTCATCTATCTATATAAGAGAGAACAGAGTGAAACCTACATATAAAAACTGTGACTGTAGACGAACGCTTCAACCTAGAAAAACGAACTTTGATGAGCCAAGTGGGATTTGTGTACTGATCATTACCACCAGGTATCATCAAGATTGGGTGAAAAAATATTTGCTGGTATTTCGGAAACTCGTTATTTCTTAGAAGCTTCTCAACCCCTCTCAATGAAAATTCTTTTCCACAGTCTGTGCCTAGGGTTAATTGAAGAGGAAAAGAAACCAGAGAGACAAAACTGTGAACTCCTTTATTTTGTCAAGTTTCAAAGAGCTACTACAAAACCATGTTGGATTTAGAGTTCCAAATTAATCAACCTATCTAGGACAGAACAGAGGGAAACCTAAAAATATAAACTGCTACTGTAAACGAACGCTTCAAACTAGAAGAACAAATTTGGTGAGTGAAGTGGGATTTGTGTACCGATCATTACCACCAATTATCATCAAGATTGGGTGAAAAATATTTGCTGGTATTTCGGAAACTCGTTATTCCTTGGAAGCATAGCAACATTTTTCAATGAAAGTGCTTTTCCACAGACTGTGCCTAGGGCTAATTGAAAAGGAAACAAACCAAAGAGACAAAACTGAGAACTTCTTTATTTTGTCAAGTTTCAAAGAGCTACTACAAACCATGTTGGATTCAGAGTTCCAAATTTATCTATCTATATAGGAGAGAACAGAGGGAAACCTAAATATTATAAATGCTACTGTAGACGTACGCTTCAACCTAGAAGAAGAAAATTTGGTGAGCCACGTGGGATTTGTGTACTGATCATTACCACCAGGTATCATCAAGATTGGGTGAAAAAATATTTGCTTGTATTTCCGAAACTCGTTATTTCTTAGAAGCTTGGCAACCCCTCTCAATGAAATGCTCTTCCACAGTCTGTGCCTAGGGCAACTTGAAGAAGAAACAAACCATAGGGAAAAAACTGAGAACTCCTTTATTTTGTTAAGTTTCAAAGAGGTACTACAAACAATGTTGGATTTTAGAGTTCCAAATTCATCTATCTATATACGATAGAACAAAGTGAAACCTAAAAATAAAAACTGCTACTGTAAACGAAAGCTACAACCTAGAAGAACAAATTTGGTGAGCCAAGTGGGATTTGTGTACTGATCATTACCACCAAGTATCATCAAGATTGGGTGAAGAAATATTTGCTTGTTTTTTCGGAAATTCGTTATTTCTTGGAAGCTTATCAACCTTTTTCAATGAAAGTGCTTTTCCACACTCTTTGCCTATGGCTACTTGAAGAGGAAACAAATCATAGAGACAAAACTGATACCTACTTTATTATGTCAAGTTTCAAAGAGCTACTACAAACCATGTTGGATTTAGAGGTCCAAATTCTTCTATCTATAAAGAGAGAACAGAGTGAAACCTAAAAATAAAAACTGCTACTGTAAAAGAACGCTTCAACCTAGAAGAACAAAATTTGGTGAGTCATGTGGGATTTGTGTGCTTGTCATTACCACCACGTATCATCCAGATTGGGTGAAAAAATATTTGCTGGTATTTCGGAAACTCGTAATTTCTTGGAAGCTTGGCAACCCCTCTCAATGAAAGTGCTTTTCCACAGTCTCTGCTTAGGGCTACATGAAAAGGAAACAAATCATAGAGACAAAACTGAGAACTACTTTTTTGTCAAGTTTCAAAGAGCCACTACAAACCATGTTGAATTTAGTGTTGCAAATTCATCTATCTATATAAGAGGATCAGAGTGAAACCTAAATATAAAAACCACTACTGTAGACGAACGCTTAAACCTAGAAGAACAAAATTTGGTGAGCCAAGTGGGATTTGTGGACTGATCATTACCACCAAGTATCATCAAGATCGGGTGAAAAAATATTTGCTGGTATTTCGGAAACTCGTTATTTCTTAGAAGCTTGGCAACCCCTCTCAATGAAAGTGCTTTTCCACAGTCTCTGCATAGGGCTACTTGAAGAAGAAACAAACCATAGAGAGAAAACTGAGAACATCTTTATTTTGTCAAGTTTCAGAGAGCTACTACAAACCATGTTGGATTTAGAGTTCCAAATTCTTCTATCTATGTATATAGGAGAGAACAAAGTAAAACCTAAAAATAAAAACTGCTACTGTAAACGAACGCTTCAACCTAGAAGAAACAAAATTTGGTGAGCTAAGTGAGATTTGTGTACTTGTCATTACCACCACGTATCATCAAGATTGAGTGAAAAAATATTTGCTGGTATTTCGGAGACTCGTAATTTCTTGGATGATTGGCAACCCCTTTCAATGAAAGTGCTTTTCCACAGTCTCTGCTTAGCGCTACTTGAAGAGGAAACAAATCATAGAGACAAAACTGAGAACTCCTTTATTTTCTCAAGTTTAAAGAGCTACTACAAACCATGTTGGGATTTAGAGTTCCAAATTCATCTATCTGTATAGGAGAGAACAAAGTGAAACCTCAAAATATAAACTGCTATTTTAGACGAACGCTTCAACCTAGAAGAACAAAATTTGGTGAGCCAAGTGGGATTTGTGTACTGATCATTACCACCAAGTATCATCAAGATTGGGTGAAAAAATATCTACTGGTATTTCGGAAACTCGTTATTTCTTAGAAGCTTGGCAAACCCTCTCAAGAAAACTGCTTTTCCACAGTCTGTGTATAGGGCTACTTGAAGAAGAAACAAACTATAGAGAAAAAACTGAGAACTTTTTTATTTTGTCAAGTTTCAAAGAGCTACTACAAACCATGTTGGATTTAGAGTTCCAAATTCATCTATCGATATAGGATAGAACAAAGTGAAAACTAAAAATAAAAACTACTACTGTAAACGAACGCTTCAACCTAGAAGAACATAACTTGGTGAGCCAAGTGAGATTTGTATACTTGTCATTACCACCAGTTATCATCAAGATTGAGTGAAAAAATATTTGCTGGTATTTCGGAAACTCGTAATTTCTTGGAAGCTTGGCAACCCCTTTCAATGAATGTGCTTTTCCACATTCTCTGCTTAGGGCTACTAGAAGAGGAAACAAATCACAGAGACAAAACTGAGAACTCCTTTATTTCCTCTAGTTTCAAAGAGCTACTACAAACCATGTTGAATTTAGAGTTCCAACTTCATCTATCTATGTATATAGGAGAGAACAGAGGGAAACCTAAAATTATAAACTGCTACTGTAAATGAACGCTTTAAACTACAAGAACAAAATTTGGTGAGTCAAGTGGGATTTGTGTACCGATCATTACCACCAACTATCATCAAGATTATGTGAAAAAAATATTTGCTGGTGTTTTGGAAACTCGTTATTTCTTGGAAGCATAGCAACATTTTTCAATGAAAGTGCTTTTCCACAGTCTGTGCCTAGGGCTAATTGAAAAGGAAACAAACCAAAAAGACAAAACTGAGAACTCCTTTATTTTGTCAAGTTTCAAAGAGCTACTACAAACCATGTTGGATTCAGAGTTCCAAATTTATCTATCTATATAGGAGAGAACAGAGGGAAACCTAAATATTATAACTGCTACTGTAGACGTACGCTTCAACCTAGAAGAACAAAATTTGGTGAGCCACGTGGGATTTGTGTACTGATCATTACCACCAGGTATCATCAAGATTGGGTGAAAAAATATTTGCTTGTATTTCGGAAACTCGTTATTTCTTAGAAGCTTGGCAACTCCTCTCATTAAAACTGCTTTTCCACAGTCTGTGCCTAGGGCTACTTAAAGAGGAAACAAACCATACAGAAACTGAGAACTCTTTATTTTGTCAAGTTTCAAAGAGCTACTACAAACCATGTTGGATTGAGAGTTCCAATTTCATCTATCTATATAGGAGAGACCAGAGTGAAACCAAAATATAAAAACTGCTACTGTAGACGAACGCTTGAACTGAGAAGAACAAAATTTGGTAAGCCAAGTGGGATTTGTGTAATGATCATTACCACCAAGTATCATCAAGATTGGGTGAAAAAATATTTGCTGGTCTTTCAGAAACTCGTTATTTCTTAGAAGCTTGGCAAACCCTCTCAATGAAAGTGCTTTTCCACAGTCTCTGGTTAGGGCTACTTGAAGAGGAAACAAATCATAGGGACAAAACTGAGAACTCCTTTATTTTGTCAAGTTTCAAACACCTACGACAACTATGTTGGATTTAGAGTTCCAAATTCATCTATCTATATAGGAGAGAACAGAGGAAAACCTAAATATAAAAACTGCTACTATAGACGAACGCTTGAACCTAAAAAAACTAAATTTGGTGATCCAAGTGGGATTTGTGAACTGATCATGACCACCAAGTATCATCAAGATTGGATGAAAAACTATTTGCTGGTATTTCGAAAAATCCTTAATTCTTAGAAGCCTGGCAACCCCTCTCAATGAGAGTGCTTTTCCACAGTCTGTGCCTAGGGCTACTTGAAGAGGAAACAAACCATAGACACAAAACTGAGAACTCCTTTATTTTGTCAAGTTTCAAAGAGCTAGTACAAAACCATGTTGGATTTAGAGTTCCAAATTCATCTACGTATATACGAGAGAACATAGGGAAACCTATAAATAAAAACTGCTACTGTAAACTAACGCTTAAATCTAGAAGAGCAAAATTTGATGAGCCAAGTGGGATTTGTGTACTTGTCATTACCACCACGAATCATCAAGATGGGTTAAAAAATATTTGCTGGTATTTCGGAAACTCGTAATTTCTTGGAAGCTTGGCAACCCCTTTCAATGAAAGTGCTTTTCCACTGTCTCTGCTTAGGGCTACTTGAAGAGGAAACAAATCATAGAGAAAAAACTGAGAACTCCTTTATTTTGTCAAGTTTCAAAGAGCTACTACAAACCATGTTGGATTTAGAGTTCCAAATTCATCTATCTATTTAAGAGAGAACAGAGGGAAACCTAAAATATAAACTGCTACTGTAAACGAACGCTTCAAACTAGCAGAACAAAATTTGGGGAGTCAAGTGTGATTTGTGTACCGATCATTACCACGAAGTATCATCAAATTGGGTGAAAAAATATTTGCTGGTATTTCAGAAACTCGATATTTCTTGGAAGCTTGGCAACCCTTTCAATTCAAATGCTTTATGACAGTCTGTGCCTAGGGCTACTTGAAGAAGAAACAAACCATAGAGACAAAACTGAGAACTACTTTATTTTCTCAAGTTTCAAAGAGCCACTACAAACCATGTTACATTTAGAGTTCCAAATTCATCTATCTATATAGGAGAGATCAGAGTGAAACCTAAATATAAAAACCACTACTGTAGACGAACGCTTTAACCTAGAAGAACAAAATTTGGTGAGCCAAGTGGGATTTGTGGACTGATCATTACCACCAAGTATCATCAAGATCGGGTGAAAAAATATTTGCTGGTATGTCGGAAACTCGTAATTTCTTGGAAGCTTGGCAACCCCTCTCAATGAAAGTGCTTTTCCACAGTCTCTGCTTAGGGCTACTTGAAGAGGAAACAAACCATAGAGAGAAAACTGAGAACTCCTTTATTTTGTCAAGTCTCAAAGAGCTACTACACACCATGTTGGATTTAGAGTTCCAAATTCATCTATCTATATAGGAGAGAACAAAGTGAAACCTAAAAATAAAAACTGCTACTGTATACGAACGCTACAACCTAGAAGAACAAAATTTGGTTAGCCAAGTGAGATTTGTGTACTTGTCATTACCACCACGTATCATCAAGATTGAGTGAAAAAATATTTGGTGGTATTTCGGAAACTCGTAATTTCTTGGAAGATTGGCAACCCGTTTCAATGAAAGTGCTTGTCCAAAGTCTCTGCTTAGCGCTACTTGAAGAGGAAACAAATCATAGAGACAAAACTGAGAAGTCCTTTATTTTCTCAAGGTTCAAAGAGCTACTACTAACCATGTTGGATTTAGAGTTCCAAATTCATCTATCTGTATAGGAGAGAACAAAGTGAAACCTAAAAATAAAAACAGCTACTGTAAACGAACGCTTCAACCTAGAAGAACAAAATTTGGTGAGCCAAGTGGCATTTGTGTACTGATCATTACCACCAAGTATCATCAAGATTGGGTGAAAAAATATCTGCTGGTATTTTGGAAACTCGTTATTTCTTAGAAGCTTGGCCACCCCTCTCAAGAAAACTGCTTTTCCACAGACTGTGTCTAGGGCTACTTGAAGGAGAAACAAACCATAGAGAAAAAACTGAGAACTCCTTTATTTTGTCAAGTTTCAAAGAGCTACTACAAACCATGTTGGATTTATAGTTCCAAATTCATCTATCGATATAGGATAGAACAAAGTGAAAACTAAAAATAAAAACTACGACTGTAAACGAACGCTTCAACCTAGAAGAACAAAACTTGGTGAGCCAAGTGAGATTTTTGTACTTGTCCTTACCACCACGTATCATCAAGATTGAGTGAAAAAATATTTGCTGGTATTTCGGAAACTCGTAATTTCTTGGATGCTTGGCAACCCCTTTCAATGAAAGTGCTTTTCCACAGTCTCTGCTTAGGGCTACTAGAAGAGGAAACAAATCATAGAGACAAAACTGAGAACTCCTTTATTTCCTCGAGTTTCAAAGAGCTACTACAAACCATTTTGGATTTATAGTTCCAATTCATATATCTATATAGGAGAGAACAAAGTGTAACCTAAAAATAAAAACTGCTACTGTAAACGAACGCTTCAACCGAGAAGAACAAAATTTGGTGAGCCAAGTGAGATTTGTGTAGTTGTCATTACCACCACGTATCATCAAGATTGAATGAAAAAATATTTGCTGGTATTTCGGAAACTCGTAATTTCTTGGAAGATTGGCAATCGCATTCAATGAAAGTGCTTTTCCACAGTCTCTGGTTAGGGCTACGTGAAGAGGAAACAAATCATAGAGACAAAACTGAGAACTCCTTTATTTTCTCAAGTTTCAAAAAGCTACTACAAACCATGTTGGATTTAGAGTTCCAAATTCATCTATCTATATAGGAGAGAACAGAGGGAAACCTAAAAATATAAACTGCTACTGTAAAGGAACGCTTCAACCTAGAAGAACAAAATTTGGTGAGCCAAGTGAGATTTGTATACTTGTCATTACCACCACGTATCATCAAGATTGAGTGAAAAAATATTTGCTGGTATTTCGAAAACTCGTAATTTCCTGAAAGATTTTCAACCCCCTTCAATGAAAGTGCTTTTCCACAGTCTCTGCTTAGGGCTAATTGAAGAGGAAACAAATCATAGAGACAAAACTGAGAACTCTTTTATTTTTTCCAGTTTCAAAGAGCTACTACAAACCATGTTGGATTTAGACTTCCAAATTCATCTATTTATATAAAAGAGAATAGAGGAAAACCTAAATATAAAAACTGGTACTGTAGACGAACGCTTCAACCTAGAAGAACACAATTTGGTGAGCCAAGTGGGATTTTTGTACTGATCATTACCATCAAGTATCATCAAGATTGGGTGAAAAAATATTTGCTGGTATTTTGGGAACGCGTTATTTCGTGGAAGCATGGCAACCTCTTTCAATGAAAGTGCTTTTCCACAGTCTGTGCCTAGGGCTACTTGAAGAGGAAACAAACCATAAAGACAAAACTGAGAACTACTTTATTTTATCAGGTTTCAAAGAGCTACTACAAACCATGCTGGATTTAGAGTTCCAAATTTATCTATCTATATAAGAGAGAACAGAGTGAAACCTACATATAAAAACTGCTACTGTAAACGAACGCTTCAACCTATAAGAACAAAATTTGGTTAGCCAAGTGGGATTTGTGTAATGATCATTACGACCAAGTATCATCAAGATTGTGTTTAAAAAATATTTGCTGGTATTTCGGGAAACTCGTTATTTCTTAGAAGCTTGGCAATCCCGCTCAATGGAAGTGCTTTTCCACAGTCTGTGCCTAGGGCTACTTGAAGACAAAACAAACCATAGAGACACAACTGAGAACTCCTTTATTTTGTCAAGTTTCAAAGAGCTACTACAAACAATGTTGGATTTAGAGTTCCAAACTCATCTATCTATATAGGAGAGAACAGAGTGAAACCTAAATATAAAAATTGCTTCTGTAGACGAACGCTTAAACCTAGAAGAAGAAAATTTGGTGAGCCAAGTGCGATTTGTTTTACTGATCATTACAACCAAGTATCATCAAGATTGGGTGAAAAAATATTTACTGGTATTTTGGAAACTCGTTATTTCTTAGAAGCTTGAAAATCCCACTCAATGAACATGCTTTTCCATAGTCTGTGCCTTGGGCTACTTGAAGAGGAAACAAACCATAGAGACAAAACTGAGAACTCCTTTTTTTTGTCAAGTTTCAAAGAGCTACTACAAACCATGTTAAATTTAGAGTTCCAAATTCATCTATCTAAATAGGAGAGAACAGAGTGAAACCTAAAAATAAAAACTGCTACTGTAAACGAACGCTTCAACCTAGAAGAACAAAATTTGGAGAGCCAAGTGGGAATGGTGTACTTGTCATTACCACCACGTATCATCAAGATTGGGTGAAAAAATATTTGCTGGTATTTTTGAAACTCGTAATTTCTTGGAAGCTTAGCAACCCCTTTCAATAAAAGTGCTTTTCCACAGTCTCTGCTTAGGGCTAATTGAAGAGGAAACAAATCAAGAGGCAAAAGTTAGAACTACTTATTTTTGTCAAGTTTCAAAGACGTACTATAAACCATGTTGGATTTAGAGGTCCAAATACATCTATCTATATAGGAGAGATCAGAGTGAAACATCAATATAAAAACTGCTACTGTAGACGAACGCTGAAACCTAGAACAAAATTTGGTGAGCCAAGTGGGATTTGTGTACTTATCATTACCACCAAATATCATCAAGATTGGGTGAAAAAATATTTGCTGGTATTTCGGAATCTCGTTATTTCTTAGAAGCTTATCAACCCCTCTCAATGTAAGTGCTTTTCCACAGTCTGTGCTAGGGCTACTTGAAGAGGAAACAAACAATAGAGACAAAACTGAGAACTCCTTTATTTTGTCAAGTTTCAAACAGCTACGACAAACTATGTTGGATTTAGAGTTCCAAATTCATCTATCTATATAGGAGAGAACAGAGGAAAACTTAAATATAAAAACTGCTACTATAGACGAACACTTGAACCTAAAAAAACAAAATTTGGTGATCCAAGTGGGATTTGTGTACTGATCATTACCACCAAGTATCATCAAGATTGGATGAAAAACTATTTGCTGGTATTTCGGAAAATCCTTAATTCTTAGAAGCCTGGCAACCCCTCTCAATGAAAGTGCTTTTCCACAGTCTGTGCCTAGGGCTACTTGAAGAGGAAACAAACCATAGACACAAAACTGAGAACTCCTTTATTTTGTCAAGTTTCAAAGAGCTAGTACAAACCATGTTGGATTTAGAGTTCCAAATTCATCTATGTATATACGAGAGAACATAGGTTAACCTAAAAATAAAAACTGCTACTGTAAACTAACGCTTAAATCTAGAAAAGCAAAATTTGATGAGCCAAGTGGGATTTGTGTACTTGTCATTACCACCACGAATCATCAAGATTGGGTTAAAAAATATTTGCTGGTATTTCGGAAACTCGTAATTTCTTGGAAGCTTGGCAACCCCTTTCAATGAAAGTGCTTTTCCACAGTCTCTGCTTAGGGCTACTTGAAGAGGAAACAAATCATAGAGAAAAAACTGAGAACTCCTTTATTTTGTCAAGTTTCAAAGAGCTACTACAAACCATGTTGGATTTAGAGTTCCAAATTCATCTATCTATTTAAGAGAGAACAGAGGGAAACCTAAAAATATAAACTGCTACTGTAAACGAACGCTTCAAACTAGCAGAACAAAATTTGGGGAGTCAAGTGTGATTTGTGTACCGATCATTACCACGAAGTATCATCAAATTGGGTGAAAAAATATTTGCTGGTATTTCAGAAACTCGATATTTCTTGGAAGCTTGGCAACCCCTTTCAATTCAAATGCTTTATGACAGTCTGTGCCTAGGGCTACTTGAAGAAGAAACAAACCATAGAGACAAAACTGAGAACTACTTTATTATCTCAAGTTTCAAAGAGCCATTACAAACCATGTTACATTTAGAGTTCCAAATTCATCTATCTATATAGGAGAGATCAGAGTGAAACCTAAATATAAAAACCACTACTGTAGACGAACGCTTCAACCTAGAAGAACAAAATTTGGTGAGCCAAGTGGGATTTGTGGACTGATCATTACCACCAAGTATCATCAAGACCGGGTGAAAAAATATTTGCTGGTATTTTGGAAACTCGTAATTTCTTGGAAGCTTGGCAACCCCTCTCAATGAAAGTGCTTTTCCACAGTCTCTGCTTAGGGCTACTTGAAAAGGAAACAAACCATAGAGAGAAAACTGAGAACTCCTTTATTTTGTCAAGTCTCAAAGAGCTACTACACACCATGTTGGATTTAGAGTTCCAAATTCATCTATCTATATAGGAGAGAACAAAGTGAAACCTAAAAATAAAAACTGCTACTGTAAACGAACGCTTCAACCTAGAAGAACAAAATTTGGTTAGCCAAGTGAGATTTGTGTACTTGTCATTACCGCCACGTATCATCAAGATTGAGTGAAAAAATATTTGGTGGTATTTAGGAAACTCGTAATTTCTTGGAAGATTGGCAACCCCTTTCAATGAAAGTGCTTTTCCAAAGTCTCTGCTTAGCGCTACTTGAAGAGGAAACAAATCATAGAGACAAAACTGAGAAGTCCTTTATTTTCTCAAGGTTCAAAGAGCTACTACCAACCATGTTGGATTTAGAGTTCCAAATTCATCTATCTGTATAGGAGAGAACAAAGTGAAACCTAAAAATAAAAACAGCTACTGTAAACGAACGCTTCAACCTAGAAGAACAAAATTTGGTGAGCCAAGTGGCATTTGTGTACTGATCATTACCACCAAGTATCATCAAGATTGGGTGAAAAAATATCTGCTGGTATTTTTGAAACTCGTAATTATTTAGAAGCTTAGCAACCCCTTTCAATAAAAGTGCTTTTCCACAGTCTCTCTTAGGGCTAATTGAAGAGGAAACAAACCAAGAGGCAAAAGTGAGAACTACTTTTTTTTGTCAAGTTTCAAAGACGTACTATAAACCATGTTGGATTTAGAGTTCCAAATACATCTATCTATATAGGAGAGATCAGAGTGAAACATCAATATAAAAACTGCTACTGTAGACGAACGCTGAAACCTAGAACAAAATTTGGTGAGCCAAGTGGGATTTGTGTACTTATCATTACCACCAAATATCATCAAGATTGGGTGAAAAAATATTTGCTGGTATTTCGGAAACACGTAATTTCTTGGAAGCTTGGCAACCCGTTTCAATGAAAGTGCTTTTCCACAGTCTCTGCTTAGGGCTACTTGAAGAGGAAACAAACAATAGAGACAAAACTGAGAACTCCTTTATTTTGTCAAGTTTCAAACAGCTACGACAAACTATGTTGGATTTAGAGTTCCAAATTTATCTATCTATATAGGAGAGAACAGAGGAAAACCTAAATATAAAAACTGCTACTATAGACGAACGCTTGAACCTAAAAAAACAAAATTTGGTGATCCAAGTGGGATTTGTGTACTGATCATTACCACCAAGTATCATCAAGATTGCATGAAAAACTATTTGCTGGTATTTCGGAAAATCCTTAATTCTTAGAAGCCTGGGAACCCCTCTCAATGAAAGTGCTTTTCCACAGTCTCTCCTAGGGCTACTTGAAGAGGAAACAAACCATAGACACAAAACTGAGAACTCCTTTATTTTGTCAAGTTTCAAAGAGCTAGTACAAACCATGTTGGATTTAGAGTTCCAAATTCATCTATCTATATAAAAGAGAACAGAGTGAAACCTAAAAAAATAAACTGCTACTGTAAACGAACTCTTCAACCTAGAAGAGCAAAATTTGATGAGCCAAGTGGGATTTGTGTACTTGTCATTACCACCACGAATCATCAAGATTGGGTTAAAAAATATTTGCTGGTATTTCGGAAACTCGTAACTTCTTGCAAGCTTTGCAACCCCTTTCAATGAAAGTGCTTTTCCACAGTCTCTGCTTAGGGCTACTTGAAGAGGAAACAAATCATAGAAAAAACTGAGAACTCCTTTATTTTGTCAAGTTTCAAAGAGCTACTACAAACCATGTTGAATTTAGAGTTAAAAATTCATCTATCTATATAGGAGAGAACAGAGGGAAACCTAAAATTATAATCTGCTACTGTAAACAAACGCTTCAAACTAGAAGAACAAAATTTGGTTAGTCAAGTGGGATTTGTGTACCGATCATTACCACCAAGTATCATCAAGATTGGGTGAAAAAATATTTGCTGCTATTTCGGAAACTCGTAAATTCGTGGAAGCTTGGCAATCCCTCTCAATGAAAGTGCTTTTCCAAAGTCTGTGCCTAGGGCTACTTGAAGAGGAAACAAACAATAGAGACAAAACTGAGAACTCCTTTATTTTGTCAAGTTTAAAAGAACTACTACAAACCATGATGGATTTAGAGTTCCAAATTAATCTATCTACATAGAAGAGAACAGAGTGAAACCTAAATATAAAAACTGCTAATGTAGACGAAAGCTTCAACGTAGAAGAACACAATTAGGTCAGCCAAGTGGGATTTGTGTACTGATCATTACCACCAAGTATAATCAAGTTTGGGTGAAAAAATATTTGCTGGTTTTCGGAAACTCGTAATTTCTTGGAAGCTTGGCAAATCCTCTCAATGAAAGTGCTTTTCCACAGTCTGTGCCTAGGGCTACTTGAAGTGGAAACAAACCATAGAGACAAAACTGAGAAATACTTTATTTTCTCAAGTTTCGAATAGCTACTACAAACCATGTTGTATTTAGAGTTCCAAATTCATCTATCTATATAGTGGAGAAAAGAGTGAAACGTAAATATAACAACTGCTACAGTAGACGAACTCTTAAACCTAGAAGAACAAAATTTGGTGAGCCAAGTGGATTTTGTGTACTGATCATTACCACCAAGTATCATCAATATTTGGTGAAAAAATATTTGCTGGTATTTCGGAAACTCGTAATTTCTTGGAAGCTTTGCAACCCCTCTCAATGAAAGTGCTTTTCCACAGTCTAGCCTAGGTCTACTTCAAGAGGAAACAAAAAATAGAGACAAAACTGAGAACTCCTTTATTTTGTCAAGTTTCAAAGAGCTGCTACAAACCATGTTGGATTTAGAGTTCCAAATTCATCTATCTATATAGGAGAGAACAGAGTGAAACGTAAATATAAAAACTGCTATTGTAGACGAATGCTTACCTAGTATAACAAAATTTGATGAGACAAGTGGGATTTGTGTACTGATCATTACCACCAATATCATCAAGATTGGGTGAGAAAATATTTGCTGGTATTTCGGAAACTCGTTATTTCATAGAAGCTTGGCAACCCCTCTCAATGAAAGTGCTTTTCCACAGTCTGTGCCAAGGGCTACTTGAAGAGGAAACAAACCATAGAGGCAAAACTGAGAACTACTTTTTTTGTCAAGTTTCAAAGAGCTACTACAAAGCATGTTGGATTTAGAGTTCCAAATTCATCTATCTATATAGGAGATAACAGAGGGATACATAAAAATAAAAACTGATACTGTAAACGAACGCTTCAACCTAGAAGAACAAAATTTGGTGAGCCAAATGGGATTTGTGTACTGATCATTTCCAGCAAGTATAATCAAGTTTGGTTGTACAATATTTGCTGGTATTTCGGAAACTCCTTATTTCTTAGAAGCTTGGCAACCCCTCTCAATGAAAGTTCTTTTCCACAGTCTGTGCCTAGGGTTACTTGAAGTGGAAACAAACCATAGAGACAAAACTGAGAAATATATTATTTTCTCAAGTTTCAAAGAGCTACTAAAAACCATGTTGGATTTGATTTCCCAATTCATCTATCTATATAGGGAAGAACAGAGTGAAACGTAAATATAAAAACTGCTACAGTAGACGAACGCTTAATACTAGAAGAACAAAATTTGGTGACCCAGGTGGGATTTGTGTACTGATCATTACCACCAAGTATCATCAAGTTTGGGTGAAAAAATATTTGCTGGTATTTGGAAAACTCGTTATTTCTTAGAAGCTTGGCAACCCCTCTCAATGAAAATGCTTTTCCACAGTCTGTGCCTAGGGCTACTTGAAGAGGACACAAACCATAGAGACAAAACTGAGAACTACTTTATTTTTTCATGTTTCAAAGAGCTACTACAAACCATGTTGGATTTAGAGTTAAAAATTCATCTATCTATATAGGAGAGAACAGAGGGAAACATAAGTATAAAAACTGCTCCTGTAGACGAACGCTTAAACCTAGAAAAACAAAATTTGGTGAGCCAAGTGGGATTTGTGTACTGATCATTACCACCAAGTATCATCAAGATTGGGTGAAAAAATATTTGCTGCTATTTCGGAAACTCGTAAATTCTTGGAAGCTTGGCAATCCCTCTCAATGAAAGTGCTTTTCCAAAGTCTGTGCCTAGGGCTACTTGAAGAGGAAACAAACAATAGAGACAAAACTGAGAACTCCTTTATTTTGTCAAGTTTAAAAGAACTACTACAAACCATGATGGATTTAGAGTTCCAAATTAATCTATCTACATAGAAGAGAACAGAGTGAAACCTAAATATAAAAACTGCTAATGTAGACGAAAGCTTCAACGTAGAAGAACACAATTAGGTCAGCCAAGTGGGATTTGTGTACTGATCATTACCACCAAGTATAATCAAGTTTGGGTGAAAAAATATTTGCTGGTTTTCGGAAACTCGTAATTTCTTGGAAGCTTGGCAAATCCTCTCAATGAAAGTGCTTTTCCACAGTCTGTGCCTAGGGCTACTTGAAGTGGAAACAAACCATAGAGACAAAACTGAGAAATACTTTATTTTCTCAAGTTTCGAATAGCTACTACAAACCATGTTGTATTTAGAGTTCCAAATTCATCTATCTATATAGTGGAGAAAAGAGTGAAACGTAAATATAACAACTGCTACAGTAGACGAACTCTTAAACCTAGAAGAACAAAATTTGGTGAGCCAAGTGGATTTTGTGTACTGATCATTACCACCAAGTATCATCAATATTTGGTGAAAAAATATTTGCTGGTATTTCGGAAACTCGTAATTTCTTGGAAGCTTTGCAACCCCTCTCAATGAAAGTGCTTTTCCACAGTCTAGCCTAGGTCTACTTCAAGAGGAAACAAAAAATAGAGACAAAACTGAGAACTCCTTTATTTTGTCAAGTTTCAAAGAGCTGCTACAAACCATGTTGGATTTAGAGTTCCAAATTCATCTATCTATATAGGAGAGAACAGAGTGAAACGTAAATATAAAAACTGCTATTGTAGACGAATGCTTACCTAGTATAACAAAATTTGATGAGACAAGTGGGATTTGTGTACTGATCATTACCACCAATATCATCAAGATTGGGTGAGAAAATATTTGCTGGTATTTCGGAAACTCGTTATTTCATAGAAGCTTGGCAACCCCTCTCAATGAAAGTGCTTTTCCACAGTCTGTGCCAAGGGCTACTTGAAGAGGAAACAAACCATAGAGGCAAAACTGAGAACTACTTTTTTTGTCAAGTTTCAAAGAGCTACTACAAAGCATGTTGGATTTAGAGTTCCAAATTCATCTATCTATATAGGAGATAACAGAGGGATACATAAAAATAAAAACTGATACTGTAAACGAACGCTTCAACCTAGAAGAACAAAATTTGGTGAGCCAAATGGGATTTGTGTACTGATCATTTCCAGCAAGTATAATCAAGTTTGGTTGTACAATATTTGCTGGTATTTCGGAAACTCCTTATTTCTTAGAAGCTTGGCAACCCCTCTCAATGAAAGTTCTTTTCCACAGTCTGTGCCTAGGGTTACTTGAAGTGGAAACAAACCATAGAGACAAAACTGAGAAATATATTATTTTCTCAAGTTTCAAAGAGCTACTAAAAACCATGTTGGATTTGATTTCCCAATTCATCTATCTATATAGGGAAGAACAGAGTGAAACGTAAATATAAAAACTGCTACAGTAGACGAACGCTTAATACTAGAAGAACAAAATTTGGTGACCCAGGTGGGATTTGTGTACTGATCATTACCACCAAGTATCATCAAGTTTGGGTGAAAAAATATTTGCTGGTATTTGGAAAACTCGTTATTTCTTAGAAGCTTGGCAACCCCTCTCAATGAAAATGCTTTTCCACAGTCTGTGCCTAGGGCTACTTGAAGAGGACACAAACCATAGAGACAAAACTGAGAACTACTTTATTTTTTCATGTTTCAAAGAGCTACTACAAACCATGTTGGATTTAGAGTTAAAAATTCATCTATCTATATAGGAGAGAACAGAGGGAAACATAAGTATAAAAACTGCTCCTGTAGACGAACGCTTAAACCTAGAAAAACAAAATTTGGTGAGCCAAGTGGGATTTGTGTACTGATCATTACCACCAAGTATCATCAAGATTGGGTGAAAAAATATTTGCTGGTATTTTGGAAACTCGTTATTTCTTAGAAGCTTGGCAAACCCTCCAAATGAAAGTACTTTTCCAGAGTCTGTGCCAAGGGCTACTTGAAGAGGAAACAAACCATAGAGACAAAACTGAGAACTCCTTTTTTTGTCAAGTTTAAAAGTGCTACTACAAACCATGTTGGATTTAGAGTTCCAAATTCATCTATGTATATAATAGAGAACAGAGTGAAACCTACATATAAAAACTGCTACTGTAGACGAAAGCTTCAACGTAGAAGAACACAATTTGGTCAGCCAAGTGGGATTTTTGTACTGATCATTACCACCAAGTATAATCAAGTTTGGGTGAAAAATATTTGCTGATATATCGGAAATTCCTTATTTCTTAGAAGCTTGCCATCCCCTCTCAATGAAAATGCTTTTCCAGAGTCTGTGCCTAGGGCTACTTGTAGTGGAAACAAAAGATAGAGACAAAACTGAGAACTCCTTTATTTTGTCAAGTTTCAAAGAGCTACTACAAACCATGTTGGATTTAGAATTCCAAATTCATCTATCTATATAGGCAGAACAGAGTGAAACGTAAATATAAAAACTGCTACAGTAGACGAACGCTTAAACTTAGAAGAACAAAATTTGGTGAGCCAAGTGGGATTTGTGTACTGATCATTACCAATAAGTATCATCAAGATTGGGTGAAAAAATATTAGCTGGTATTCCGGAACCTCGTTATTTCTTAGAAGCTTGGCAACCCCTCTCAATGAAAGTGGTTTTCCACAGTCTGTGCCTAGGGCTACTTGAAGAGGAAACAAACCATAGGGACAAAACTGAGAACTCCTTTATTTTGTGAAGTTTCAAAGAGCTACTACAAACCATGTTGGATTTAGTGTTCCATATTCATCTATCTATATAGGAGAGAACAGAGTGAAACCTATAAATATAAATTGCTACTGTAAACGAACGCTTCAACCTATAAGAAGAAAATTTGGTGAGCCAAGTGGGATTGGTGTACACGTCATTACCACCACGTATCATCAATATTGGGTGAAAAAATTTTTACTGGTATTTCGGAAAATCGTAATTTCTTGGAAGCTTTGCAAACCCTTTCAATGAAAGTGCTTTTCCACTGTCTGTGCCTAGGGTTACTTGAAGTCGAAACAAACCATAGAGACAAAACTGAGAAATACTTTATTTTCTCAAATTTCAAAGAGCTACTACAAACCAGGTTGGATTTGGATTTCCAAATTCATCTATCTATATAGGGAAGAACAGAGTGAAACGTAAATATAAAAACTGCTACAGTAGACGAACGCTTAATACTAGAAGAGCAAAACTTGGTGAGCCAGGTGGGATTTGTGTACTGATCATTACCACCAAGTATCATCAAGATTGGGTGAAAAAACATTTGCTGGTATTTGGAAAACTCGTTATTTCTTAGAAGATTGGCAACCCCTCTCAATGAAAATGCTTTTCCACAGTCTGTGCCTAGGGCAACTTGAAGAGGACACAAACCATAGAGATAAAATTGAGAACTACTTTATTTTGTCAAGTTTCAAAGAGCTACTACAAACTATGTTGGATTTAGAGTTCCAAATTCATCTATCTATATAGGAGAGAACAGAGGGAAACCTTAAAATAAAAACTGCTACTGTAAACGAACGCTTCAACCTTGAAGAACAAAATTTGGTGAGCCAAGTGGGATTTGTGTACTTGTCATTACCACCACGTATCATCAAGATTGTGTGAAAAAATATTTGCTGGTATTTCGGAAACTCGTAATTTCTTGGAAGCTTGGCAACCCCTCTCAATGAAAGTGCTTCTCCACAGTCTGTGTCTAGGGCTACTTGACTAGGAAACAAACCATAGAGACTAAACTGAGAACTCATTTATTTTGTCAAGTTTTAAAGAGCTACTACAAACCATGTTGGATTTAGAGTTCCAAATTCATCTATCTACATAGGAGAGAACAGAGTGAATCCTAAGTATAAAAACTGCTCCTGTAGACGAACGCTTAAACCTAGAAGAACAAAATTTGGTGAGCCAAGTGGGATTTGTGTACTGATCATTACCAATAAGTATCATCAAGATTGGGTGAAAAAATATTTGCTGGTATTTCTTAAACTCGTTATTTCTAGAAGCTTGGCAACCCCTCTCAATGAAAGTGCTTTTGCAGAGTCTGTGCAAAGGGCTACTTGAAGAGGAAAGAAACCATAGAGACAAAACTCAGAACTCCTTTTTTTGTCAAGTTTCAAAGTGCTACTACAAACCATGTTGGATTTAGAGTTCCAAATTCATCTATGTATATAATAGAGAACAGAGTGAAACCTACATATAAAAACTGCTACTGTAGACGAAAGCTTCAACGTAGAAGAACACAATTTGGTCAGCCAAGTGGGATTTTTGTACTGATCATTACCACCAAGTATAATCAAGTTTGGGTGAAAAATATTTGCTGATATATAGGAAACTCCTTATTTCTTAGAAGCTTGGCAACCCCTCTCAATGAAAATGCTTTTCCAGAGTCTGTGCCTAGGGCTACTAGAAGTGGAAACAAACCATAGAGACAAAACTGAGAAATTCTTTATTTTCTCAAGTTTCGAAGAGCTACTACAAACCATGTTTGATTTAGAGTTCCAAATTCATCTATCTATATAGGGGAGAACAGAGTGAAATGTAAATATAAAAACTGCTACAGTAGACGAACGCTTAAACTTAGAAGAACAAAATTTGGGGATCCAAGTGGGATTTGTGAACTGATCATTACCACCAATTATCATCAAGATTGGGTGAAAAAATATTTGCTGGTATTCCGGAATCTCGTTATTTCTTAGAAGCTTGGCAACCCCTCTCAATGAATGTGGTTTTCCACAGTCTGTGCCTAGGGCTACTTGAAGAGGAAACAAACCATAGGGACAAAACTGAGAACTCCGTTATTTTGTGAAGTTTCAAAGAGCTACACAAACCATGTTGGATTTAGTGTTCCATAGTCATCTATCTATATAGGAGAGAACAGAGTGAAACCTATAAATAAAAATTGCTACTGTAAACGAACGCTTCAACCTAGAAGAACAAAATTTGGTGAGCCAAGTGGGATTGGTGTACTCGTCATTACCACCACGTATCATCAATATTGGGTAAAAAAATTTTTTCTGGTATTTTGGAAATTCGTAATTTCTTGGAAGCTGTGCAAACCCTTTCAATGAAAGTGCTTTTCCACAGTCTCTGCTTAGGGTTACTTGAAAAGGAAACAAACCATAGAGACAAAACTGAGAACTCCTTTTTTTGTCAAGTTTCAAAGAGCTACTACAAACCATGTTGGATTTAGAGTTCCAAATTCATCTATCTACATAGGAGAGAACACAGTGAAACCTAAGTATAAAAACTGCTCCTGTAGACGAACGCTTAAACCTAGAAGAACAAAATTTGGTGAGCCAAGTGGGATTTGTGTACTGATCATTACCACCAAGTATCATCAAGATTGAGTGAAAAAATATTAGCTGGTATTTCTTAAACTCGTTAATTCTTAGAAGCTTGGCAACCCCTCTCAATTAAAGTGCTTTTCCAGAGTCTGTGCCTAGGGTTACTTGAAGTGGAAACAAACCATAGAGACAAAACTGAGAAATACTTCATTTTCTCAAGTTTCAAAGAGCTACTACAAACCATGTTGGATTTAGAGTTCCAAATTCATCTATCTACATAGGAGAGAACAGAGTGAAACCTAAGTATAAAAACTGCTCCTGTAGACGAACGCTTAAACCTAGAAGAACAAAATTTGGTGAGCCAAGCGGGATTTGTGTACTGATCATTACCACCAAGTATCATCAAGATTGGGTGAAAAAATATTTGCTGGTATTTCTTAAACTCGTTATTTCTTAGAAGCTTGGCAACCCCTCTCAATGAAAGTGCTTTTCCACAGTCTGTGCCTAGGGCGACTTGAAGAGGAAACAAACCATAGAGACAAAACTGAGAACTCCTTTTTTTGTCAAGTTTCAAAGTGCTACTACAAACCATGTTGGATTTAGAGTTCCAAATTCATCTATGTATATAATAGAGAACAGAGTGTAACCTACATATAGAAACTGCTACTGTAGACGAAAGCTTCAACGTAGAAGAACACAATTTGGTCAGCCAAGTGGGATTTTTGTACTGATCATTACCACCAAGTATAATCAAGTTTGGGTGAAAAATATTTGCTGTTATTTCGGAAACTCCTTATTTCTTAGAAGCTTGGCAACCCCTCTCAATGAAAGTTCTTTTCCACATTCTGTGCCTAGGGCTACTTGAAGAGGAAACAAACCATAGAGACAAAACTGAGAAATACTTTATTTTCTCAAGTTTCAAAGAGCTACTACAAACCATGTTGGATTTCGAGCTCCAAATTCATCTATCTATATAGGAAAGATCAGAGTGAAACCTAAATATAAAAACTGCTACTGTAGACGAACGCTTAAACCTAGAAGAACAATATTTGGAGAGCCAAGTGGGATTTGTGTACTGATCATTACCACCAAGTATCATCAAGATTGGGTGAAAAAATATTTGCTGGGATTTCGCAAAATTGTTATTTCTTAGAAGCTTGGCAACCCCTTTCATTGAAAGTACTTTCCACAGTCTGTGTCTAGGGATACTTGAAGAGGAAACAAACCATAGAAACAAAACTGAGAACTCCTTTATTTTGTCAAGTTTCAAAGTGCTACTACAAACCATGTTCGATTTAGAGTTCCAAATTCATCTATCTATATAGGAGAGAACAGAGGGAAAACTAAAAATAAAAACTGCTACTGTAAACGAACGCTTCAACCTAGAAGAACAAAATTTGGTGAGCCATGTGGGAATTGTGTACTTGTCATTACCACCACGTATCATCAAGACTAGGTGTAAAAATATTTGCTGGTATTTCGGAAACTCGTTATTTCTTGGAAGTTTGGCAACCCCTTTCAATGAAATTGCTTTTCCACAGTCTGTGAATAGGGCTACTTGAAGAGGAAACAAACCATAGAGACAAAACTGAGGACTAATTTATTTTGTCAAGTTTCAAAGTGCTACTACAAACCATGTTGGATTTAGAGTTCCAAATTCATCGATCCTTATAAGAGAGAACACACTGAAACCTACATATAAAAACTGCTACTGTAGACGAAAGCTTCAACCTAGAAGAACACATTTTGGTCAGCCAAGTGGGATTTGTGTACTGATCATTACCACCAAGTATAATCAAGTTGGGTGAAAAATATTTGCTGGTATTTCGGAAACTCCTTATTTCTTAGAAGCTTGGCAAACCCTCTCAATGAAAGTGCTTTTCCACAGTCTGTGCCAAGGGCTACTTGAAGAGGAAACAAAACATGGAGACAAAACTGAGACTCCTTTATTTTCTCAGGTTTCAAAGAGCTACTACAAACTATGTTGGATTTAGAGTTCCCAATTCATCTATCTATATAGGAGAGAACAGAGGGAAACCTAAAAATAAAAACTGCTACTGTAAACGAATGCTTCAACATAGAAGAACAAAATTTGGTGAGCCATGTGGGAATTGTGTACTTGTCATTACCACCACGTATCATCAAGATTGGGTGTAAAAATATTTGCTGGTATTTCGGAAACTCATTATTTCTTGGAAGTTTGGCAACCCCTTTCAATGAAATTGCTTTTCCACAGTCTGTGAATAGGGCTACTTGAAGAGGAAACAAACCATAGAGACAAAACTGAGGACTAATTTATTTTGTCAAGTTTGAAAGTGCTACTACAAACCATGTTGGATTTAGAGTTCCAAATTCATCTATCTCTGTAGGAGAGAACAGAGTGAAACCTAAAAATAAAAACTGCTACTGTAAACGAACGCTTCATCCTAGAAGAACAAAATTTGGTGAGCCAAGTGGGATTTGTGTACTTGTCATTACCAGCACGTATAATCAAGATTGGGTGAAAAAATGTTTGCTGGTATTTCGGAATCTCGTAATTTCTTGGAAGCTTGGCAACCCCTTTCAATGAAAGTGCTTTTCCACAGTCTCTGCTTAGGGCTAATTGAAGAGGAAACAAACCATAAAGACAATACTGAGAACTACATTTTGTCAAGTTTCAAAGATCTACTACGAACCATGTTGGATTTAGTGTTCCAACTTCATCTATCTATATAGGAGAGAACAGAGTGAAACCTAAATATAAATACTGCTACTGTAGACAAACGCTTCAACCTAGAAGAACAAAATTTGGTGAGCCAAGTGGGATTTGTGTAATGATCATTACCACCAAGTATCATCAAGATTGGGTGAAAAAATATTTGCTGGTATTTCAGAAAATCCTTTATTCTTAGAAGGTTGGCAACCCCTCTCAATGAAAGTCCATTTCCACAGTCTGTGCCTAGGGCTAGTTGAAGAGGAAACAAACCATAGAGACAAAACTGAGAACCGTTTTATTTTGTCGAGTTTCAAAGAGCTACTGCAAACCATGTTGGATTTAGAGTTCCAAATTCATCTATCTATATAGGAGAGAACACTGTGAAACTTAATATAAATACTGCTACTGTAGACGAACGCTTCAACCTAGAAGAACAAAATTTGGTGAGCCAAGTGGGATTTTTGTACTGATCATTACCACCATGTATCATCAAGATTGGGGAAAAAAATATTTTCTGGTATTTCGGAAACTCGTAATTTCTTGGAAGCTTGGCAACCCCTTTCAATGAAAGTGCTTTTCCACAGTCTCTGCTTAGGGCTACTTGAAGAGGAAACAAACCATAGAGACAAAACTGAGAACTACTTTTTTGTCAAGTTTCAAAGAGCTACTACAAACCATTTGGATTTAGAGTTCCAAATTCATCTATCTATATAGGAGAGAACACAGGGAAACCTAAATATAAAAACTACTACTGTAGACGAACGCTTCAACCTAGAAGAAAAAAATTTGGTGAGCCAAGTAAGGTTTGTGTACTGATCCTAACCAAAAAGTATCATTAGGATTGGGTGAAAAAATTTTTCTGGTATTTCGGAAACTCGTTATTTCTTAGAAGCTTGGCAACCCCTCTCAATGAAAGTGCCTTTCCACAATCTGTGCTTAGGGCTAATTGAAGAGGAAACAAACCACAGACACAAAACTGAGAATTCCTTTATTTTGTCAAGTTTCAAAGAGCTACTACAAACCATGTTGGATTTAGAATTCCAAATTCATCTATCTATATAGGAGAGAACAGAGGGAAACCTAAATATAAAAACTGCTACTGTAGACGAGCATTTCAAACTAGAAGAACAAAATTTAGTGAGCCAAGTGGGATTTGTGTACTGATCATTACCACAAAGTATCATCAAGATTTGGTGAAAAAATATTTGCTGGTATTTCGGAAACTCGTTAATTCTTAGAAGCTTGGCAACCCCTCTCAATGAAAGTGTTCTTTCACAGTATGTGCCTAGGGCTACTTGAAGATGAAACAAACCATAGAGACAAAACTGAGAATTCCTTTATTTTGTCAAGTTTCAAAAAGCTACTACAAAGCATGTTGGATTTAGAGTTACTAATTCATCTATTTATATAGGAGAGAACAGAGGGAAACCTAAAAATAGAAACTGCTACTGTAAACGAACGCTTCAACCTAGAAGAACAAAATTTGGTTACTCAAGTGGGATTTGTCTATTGTAATTACCACCACGTATCATCAAGATTGGGTGAAAAAATATTTGCTGGTATTTGGGAAACTCTAATTTCTGGGAAGCTTGGCAAGAAATTTCAATGAAAGTGCTTTTCCACAGTGTGTGCTTAGGGCTACTTGAAGATGAAACAAACCATAGAGACAAAACTGAGAACTACATTATTTGTCAAGTTTCAAAGAGCTACTGCAAACCATGTTGGATTTAGAGTTCCAAATTCATCTATCTATATAGGAGAGAACAGAGGGAAACCTAAATATAAAAACTGCTACTGTAGATGAACGCTTCAACCTAGAAGAAAAAAATTCGTTGAGCCAAGTAAGATTTGTGTACTGATCCTAACCAAAAAGTATCATCAAGATTGGGTGAAAAAATATTTGCTGGTATTTTGGAAACTCGTCATTTCTTGGAAGCTTGGCAACCCCTCTCAATGAAAGTGCTTTTCCACAGTCTGTGCCTAGGGCTACTTGAAGAAGATACAAACCATAGAGACGAAACTGAGAACTCCTTTATTTTATCAAGTTTCAAAAAGCTACTACAAACCATTTGGATTTAGAGTTCCAAAATCATCTATCTATATAGGAGAGAACAGAGGGAAACCTAAATATAAAAACTGCTACTGTAGAGGAACGCTTCAACACAGAAGAACAAAATTGGGTGAGCCAAGTGGGATTTGTGTACTTGTCATTACCACCACGTATCATCAAGATTGGGTGAAAAAATATTTGCTGGTATTTCATAAACTCGTTATTTATTAGAAGCCTGGCAACCCCTCTCAACGAAAGTGCTTTTCCACAGTCTGTGAATAGGGCTACTTGAAGAGAAAACAAACTATAGAGACAAAACTGAGAACTCCATTATTTTGTCAAGTTTCAAAGAGCTACTACAAACCATGTTGGATTTAGTGTCCCTAATTCATCTATCTATATAGGAGAGAACAGAGGGAAAATTAAATATAAAAACTGTTACTGTAGACGAACGCTTCAACCTAGAAGAAAGAAATTTGGTGAGCCAAGTGAGATTTGTGTACTGATCCTAACCAAAAAGTATTATCAAGATTGGGTGAAAAAATATTTGCTGGTATTTCAGAAACTCGTTATTTCTTAGAAGCTTGGCAACCCCTCTCAATGAAATTGCCTTTTCACAATCTGTGCCTAGGGCTAATTGAAGAGGAAACAAACCACAGACACAAAACTGAGAACTCCTTTATTTTGTCAAGTTTCAAAGAGCTACTACAAACCATGTTGGATTTAGAGTTCCAAATTCATCAATCTATATAGGAGAGAACATAGTGAAACCTAAATATAAAAACTGCTAATGTAGACGAACATTTCAAACTAGAAGAATAAAATTTGGTGAGCCAAGTGTTATTTGTGTATTGATCATTACCACCAAGAATCATCAAGATTGGGTGAAAAAATATTTCCTGGTATTTGAGAAACTCGTTAATTCTTAGAAGCTTGGAAACCCCTCTCAATGAAAGTGCTTTTCACAGTATATGCCCAGGGCTACTTGAAGAGGAAACAAACCATAGAGACAAAACTGAGAATTCCTTTATTTTGTCAAGTTTCAAAAAGCTACTACAAAGCATGTTGGATTTAGAGTTCCAAATTCATCTATCTATATAGGAGAGAACAGATTGAAACCTAAAAGTAAAAACTGCTACTTTAAATGAACGCTTCAACCTAGAAAACAAAATTTGGTGAGTCACGTGGGATTTGTATATTAACATTACCACCACGTATCATCAAGATTGGGTGAAAAAATATTTGCTGCTATTTGGGAAACTCGTAATTTCTTGTAAGCTTGGCAACCCCTTTCAAGGAAAGTTTTTTCCCAAGTCTCTGCTTAGGGCTACTTGAAGACGAAACAAACCATAGAGACAAAACTGAGAACTACTTTTTTTGTCAAGTTTCAAAGAGCTACTACAAATCATGTTGGATTTAGAGTTCCAAATTCATCTACCTATATAGGAGAGAACAGAGGTAAAGCTAAATATAAAAACTGCTACTGTAGACGAACGCTTCAACGTAGAAGAACAAAATTTGGTGAGCCATTTGGGATTTGTGTACTGATCATTACCACCGCGTATCATCAAGATTGGGTGAAAAAATTTTTGCTGGTATTTCGGAAACTCGTTATTTCTTAGAAGCCTGGCAACCCCTCTCAATGAAAGTACTTTTCCACAGTCTGTGAATAGGGCTACTTGAAGAGGAAACAAACCATAGAGACAAAACTGAGAACTCCTTTATTTAGTCAAGTTTCAAAGAGCTAGTACAAACCATGTTGGATTTAGAGTTCCAAATTCATCTCTCTATATAGGAGAGAACAGAGTGAAACCTAATGATAAAAACTGCTACTGTAGACGAACGCTTCATCGTAGAAGAACAAAATTTGGTGAGCCAAGTGGGATTCGTGTAGTGATCATTACCACGAAGTATCATCAAGATTGGGTGAAAAAATATTTGCTGGTATTTCATAAACTCGTTATTTCTTAGAAGCTTGGAAACCTCTCTCAATGAAATTGCTTTTAAACAGTCTGTGCATAGGGCTACTTGAAAAGGAAACAAACCATAGAGACAAAACTGAAAACTCCTTTATTTTGTCATGTTTCAAAGAGCTACTACAAACCTTGCTGGATTTAGAGTTCCAAATTCATCTATCTCTGTAGGAGAGAATAGAGTGAAACCTAAAAATAAAAACTGCTACTTTAAACGAACGCTTCATCCTAGAAGAACAAAATTTGGTGAGCCAAGTGGGATTTGTGTACTTGTCATTACCAGCACGTATAATCAAGATTGGGTGAAAAAATGTTTGCTGGTATTTCGGAATCTCGTAATTTCTTGGAAGCTTGGCAACCCCTTTCAATGAAAGTGCTTTTCCACAGTCTCTGCTTAGGGCTACTTGAAGAGGAAACAAACCATAAAGACAAAACTGAAAACTACATTTGTCAAGTTTCAAAGATCTACTACAAAGCATGTTGGATATAGAGTTCCAAATTCATCTATCTATATAGGAGAGTACAGAGTGAAACCTATAAATAAAAACTGCTACTGTAAACGAACGCTTCAACCGAGAAGAACAAAATTTGGTGAGCCAAGTGAGATTTGTGTAGTTGTCATTACCACCACGTATCATCAAGATTGAATGAGAAAATATTTGCTGGTATTTCGGAAACTCGTAATTTCTTGGAAGATTGGCAACCGCATTCAATGAAAGTGCTTTTCCACAGTCTCTGGTTAGGGCTACTTGAAGAGGAAACAAATCATAAAGACAAAACTGAGAACTCCTTTATTTTCTCAAGTTTCAAAAAGCTACTACAAACCATGTTGGATTTAGAGTTCCAAATTCATCTATCTATATAGGAGAGAACAGAGGGAAACCTAAAAATATAAACTGCTACTGTAAAGGAACGCTTCAACCTAGAAGAACAAAATTTGGTGAGCCAAGTGAGATTTGTATACTTGTCATTACCACCACGTATCATCAAGATTGAGTGAAAAAATATTTGCTGGTATTTCGGAAACTCGTAATTTCCTGGAAGATTTTCAACCCCCTTCAATGAAAGTGCTTTTCCACAGTCTCTGCTTAGGGCTAATTGAATAGGAAACAAATCATAGAGACAAAACTGAGAACTCTTTTATTTTTTCCAGTTTCAAAGAGCTACTACAAACCATGTTGGATTTAGACTTCCAAATTCATCTATTTATATAAAAGAGAACAGAGGAAAACCTAAATATAAAAACTGGTACTGTAGACGAACGCTTCAACCTAGAAGAACACAATTTGGTGAGCCAAGTGGGATTTTTGTACTGATCATTACCATCAAGTATCATCAAGATTGGGTGAAAAAATATTTGCTGGTATTTTGGGAACGCGTTATTTCGTGGAAGCATGGCAACCTCTTTCAATGAAAGTGCTTTTCCACAGTCTGTGCCTAGGGCTACTTGAAGAGGAAACAAACCATAAAGACAAAACTGAGAACTACTTTATTTTATCAGGTTTCAAAGAGCTACTACAAACCATGCTGGATTTAGAGTTCCAAATTTATCTATCTATATAAGAGAGAACAGAGTGAAACCTACATATAAAAACTGCTACTGTAAACGAACGCTTCAACCTATAAGAACAAAATTTGGTTAGCCAAGTGGGATTCGTGTAATGATCATTACCACCAAGTATCATCAAGACTGGGTTAAAAAATATTTGCTGGTATTTCGGAAACTCGTTATTTCTTAGAAGCTTGGCAACCCCTCTCAATGAAATTGCTTTTAAACAGTCTGTGCCTAAAGCTACTTGAAGAGGAAACAAACCATAGGGACAAAACTGAGAACTCCTTTATTTTGTCAAATTTCAAAGAGCTACTACAAACCAGGTTGGATTTAGAGTTCCAAATTCATCTATCTATATAGAAGAGAACAGAGATAAACCTAAATATAAAAACTGCTACTGTAGATGAACGCTTCAACCTAGAAGAACAAAATTTGCTGAGCCAATTGGGATTTGTGTACTGATCATTACCACCACGTATCATGAAGATTGGGTGAAAAAGTATTTGCTGGTATTTCGGAAACTCATTATTTCTTAGAAGCTTGGCAACCCCTGTCAATGAAAGTGCTTTTCCACAGTCTGTGCCTAGGGCTACTTGAAGAGGAAACAAACCATAGAGACAAAACTGAAAACTCCTTTATTTTGTCAAGTTTCAAAGAGCTACTACAAAAATGTTGGATTTAGAGTTCCAAATTCATCTATGTATATAGGAGAGAACAGAGGAAAACCTAAATATAAAAACTGCTGCTGTAAACGAAAGCTTCATACTAGAAGAACAAAATTTGGTGTGTCAAGTGGGATTTGTGTACCGATCATTACTACCAAGTATCATCAAGATTGGGTGAAAAAATATTTGCTGGTATTTCAGAAATCGTTATTTGTTGGAAGATTGGCAACGCCTTTCAATGACAGTGCTTTTCCACAGTCTTTGCCTAGATCTACTTGAAGAGGAAACAAACCATAGAGAAAAAACTGAGAACTACTTTTTTTTGTCTAGTTTCAAAGAGCTACTACAAACCCTTATGGATTTAGAGTTCAAATTCATCTATCTATAAGGAGAGAACAGAGGGAAACCTAAATATAAAAACTGCTACTGCAGACGAACGCTTCAACCTAGAAGAACAAATTTTGGTGAGCCAAGTGGGATTTGTGTACTGATAATTACCACCAAGTATCATCAAGATTGGGTAAATAAATGTTTGCTGGTATTTCCTAAACTCGTTATTTCTTAAAAGCTTGGCACCCCTCTCAATGAAAGTGCTTTTTCACAGTCTATGCCTAGGGCTACTTGAAGAGGAAACAAACCATACAGAAAAAACTGAGAACTCCTTTATTTTTTCAAGTTTCAAAGAGCTACTACAAACCATGTTGGATTTAGAGTTCCAAATTCATCTATCTATATAGGAGAGAAAAGTGTGAAACCTAAATATAAAAACTGCTACTGTAGACGAAAGCTTCAACCTAGAAGAACAAATTTTGTGAGCCAAGTGGGATTTGTGTACTGATCATTACCACCAAGTATAATCAAGATGGTGGGAAAAAATATTTGCTGGTATTTCGGAAACTCGTTATTTCTTAAAAGCTTGCCAACCCCTCTCAATGAAAGTGCTTTTCCACAGTCTGTGCCTAGGGCTTCTTGAAGAGGAAACAAACCATAGAGACAAAACTGAGAATACCTTTATTTTTTCAAGTTACAAGAGGCTACTACAAATCATGTTGGATTTAGAGTTCCAAATTCATCTCTCTATATAGGAGAGAACAGAGGGAAACCTAAATATAAAATCTGCTACTGTAGATGAACGCTTCAACCAAGAAGAATAAAATTTGGTGAGCCAAGTGGGATATGTGTACTGATCATTGCCACCAAGTATCATCAAGATTGATTGAAAAAATATTTGCTGGTATTTCAGAAACTCGTTCTTTCTTAGAAGCTTGGCAACCCATTTCAATGAAAGTGCTTCTCCACACTCTCTGCTTAGGGCTACTTGAAGAGGAAACAAAGCATAGAGACAAAACTGAGAACTCCTTTTTTTTGTAAAGTTTAAAAGAGCTACTACAAACCGTGTTGGATTTAGAGTTCCAAATTCATCTATCTATGTAGGAGAGAACAGAGGGAAACCTAAATATAAAAACTGCTGCTGTAGACGAACACTTAAACCTAGAAGAACAAAATTTGGTGAGCCAAGTGGGATTTTTGTACTTGTCAATACCACCACGTATCATCAAGATTGGGTGAGGAAATATTTGCTGGTATTTTGGAAACTCGTTATTTCTTAGAAGCTTGGCAACCCCTCTCAATGAAAGTGCTTTTCCACAGTCTGTGCCTAGGGCTACTTTAAGAGGAAACAAACCATAGAGACGGAACAGAGAACTGCTTTATTTTGTCCAAGTTTCAAAGAGGTACTGCAAACCATGTTGGATTTAGAGTTCCAAATTCATCTATCTATATAATAGAGAACAGAGTGAAACCAAAATATAAAAACTGCTACTGTAGTCGAACGCTTCAACCTAGAAGAACACAATTTGGTGAACCAAGTGGGATTTGTGTACTGATCATTACCACCACGTATAATCAAGATTGGGAGAGAAAATATTTGCTGGTATTTCGGAACTCGTTATTTCTTAAAAGCTTGGCAACCCCTCTCAATGAAAGTGCTTTTCCACAGTCTGTGCCTAGGGCTACTTGAAGAGGAAACAAACCATAGAGATAAAACTGAGAACTCCTTTATTTTTTCAAGTTTCAAGGAGCTACTACAAACCATGTTGGATTTAGAGTTCCAAATTCATCTATCTATATAGGAGAGAACAAAGTGAAACCTACATATAAAAAATGCTACTGTAGACGAACGCTTCAACCGAGAAGAACACAAGTTGGTGAGCCAAGTGGGACTTGTGTACTGATCATTACCAGCACGTATAATCAAGATTGGGTGAAAAAATATTTGCTGGTATTTCGGAAAATCGTTATTTCTTAGGAGCTTGGCAAGTTCCTCAATGAAAGTGCTTTTCCACATTCTGTGAATAGGGCTACTTGAAGAGGAAACAAACCATAGAGACAAAGCTGAGAACTCAATTTTTTTGTCAAGTTTCAAAGAACTACTACAAACCATGTTGGATTTAGAGTTCTAAATTCATCTATCTATATAGGAGAGAACACAGGGAAACCTAAATATAAAAACTGCTGCTCTAGACGAATGCTTCAACCTAGAAGAACAAAATTTGGTGAGCCAAGTGGGATTTGTGTACTGATCATTACCACTAAGTATCATCAAGATTGGGTGAAAAAATATTTGCTGGTATTTCAGAAACTCGTTATTTCTTAGAAGCTTGGCAACCCCTCTCAATGAAAGTGCCTTTCCACAGTCTGTGCCTAGGGCTACTTGAAGAGGAAAGAAGTCATAGAGACAAACCTGAGAACTCGTTTATTTTGTCAACTTTCAAAAAACTACTACAAAATGTTGGATTTAGAGTTCCAAATTTATCTATCTATATAGGAGAGAACAGAGGGAAACCTAAATATAAAAACTGCTGCTGTAAACGAACGCTTCTAACTAGAAGAACAAAATTTGGTGAGCCATGTGGGATTTGTGAACTGATCATTACCACCAAGTATCACCAAGATTTGGTAAAAAAAATATTTGCTGGTATTTTGGAAACTAGTTATTTCTTAAAAGCTTGCCAACCCCTCTCAATTAAAGTGCTTTTCCACAGTCTGTGCTTAGGTCTACTTGAAGAGGAAACAAACCATAGAGACAAAACTGAGAACTCCTTTATTTTTTCAAGTTTCAAAGAGCTACTACAAAACATGTTGGATTTAAAGTTCCAAATTCACCTATCTATATAGGAGAGAACAGAGTGAAACCTAAAAATGAAAACTGCTACTGTAAAGGAACGCTTCATCCTAGAAGAACAAAATTTGGTGAGCCAAGTGGGACTTGTGTACTTGTCATTACCACCATGTATCATCAAGATTGGGTGAAAAAATATTTGCTGGTATTTCGGAAACTCCTTATTCCTTAGAAGCTTGGCAATCCCTCTCAATGAAAGTGCTTTTCCACTGTCTGTGCCTAGGGCTACTTGAAGAGGAAACAAACCAAAGAGACAAAATTGAGAACACCTTTATTTTTTCAAGTTTCAAAGAGCTACTACAAACCATGTTGGATCTAGAGTTCCAAATCCATCTATCGATATAGGAGAGAACAGAGTGAAACCTAAATATAAAAAATTGCTACTGTAGACGAACGCTTCAACCTAGAAGAACACAATTTTGTGAGCCAAGTGGGATTTGTGTACTGATCAATACCACCAAGTATCATCAAGATTGGGTGAAAAAATATTTGCTGGTATTTCGGAAACTCGTTATTTCTTAGAAACTTGCAACTTCCTCAATGAAAGTGCTTTTCCACAGTCTGTGAATAGGGCTACTTGAAGAGGAAACAAACCATAGAGACAAAATTGAGAACTCCTTTATTTTTTCAATTTTCGAAGAGCTACTACAAACCATGTTGGATTTAGTGTTAAAAATTCATCTATCTATATAGGAGACAACAGAGTGTAACCTAAAAATATAAACTGCTACTGTAAAGGAACGGTTCATCCTAGAAGAACAAAAATTGGCGAGCCAAATGGGATTTGTGTACTTGTCATTACCACCACGTATCATCAAGATTGGGTGAAAAAATATTTGCTGGTATTTCGGAAACTCGTAATTTCTTGGAAGCTTGGCAACCCCTTTCAATGAAAGTGCTTTTCCACAGTCTCTGCTTAGGGCTACTTGAAGAGGAAACAAACCATAGAGAAAAAACATAGAACTTCTTTTTTTTTTGTCAATTTTCAAAGTGCTACTACAAACCATGTTGGATTAAGAGTTCCAAATTCATCTATCTATATAGGAGAGAACAGAGGGACCTAAATACAAAAACTGCTATTGTAGATGAACGCTTCAACCAAGAAGAACAAAATTTGGTGAGCCAAGTGGGATTTGTGCACTGATCATTACCACCAAGTATCATCAAGATTGGGTGAAAAAATATTTGCTGGTATTTCGGAAACTCATTATTTCTTAAAAGCTTGGCAACCCCTCTCAATGAAAGTGTTTTTCCACAGTCTGTGCCTAGGGCTACTTGAAGAGTAAACAAACCATAGAGACAAAACTGAGAACTCCTTTATTTTTTCAAGTGTCAAAGAGCTACTACAAACCATGTTGAATTTAGAGTTCCAAATTCATCTATCTATATAGGAGAGAACAGAGGGAAACCTAAAAATAAAAACTGCTACTGTGAAGGAACGCTTCAACCTAGAAGAACAAAATTTGGTGAGCTAAGTGGGATTTGTGTACTTGTCATTACCACCACGTATCATGAAGACTGGGTGAAAACATATTTGCTGGTATTTCGGAAACTCGTTCTTTCTTGGAAGCTTGGCTACCTCTCTCAATGAAAGTGCTTTTCCACAGTCTTTCCCTATGGCTACTTGAAGAGGAAACAAACCATAGAGACAAAACTGAGAACTCTTTTAATTTGTCAAGTTTCAAAAAGCTACTACAAACCATGTTGGATTTAGTGTTCCAAATTCATCTATCTATATAGGAGAGAAAAGAGTGAAACCTAACATTAAAAACTGCTCTTGTAAAGGATCGCTTCAACCTAGAAGAACAAAATTTGGTGAGCCAAGTTGGCTTTGTGTACTTGTCATTACCACCAGGTATCATGAAGATTGGGTGAAAATATATTTGCTGGTATTTCGAAAACTCGTTATTTCTTAGAAGCTTGGCAACCCCTCCCAATGAAAGTGCTTTTCCACAGTCCTTGCCTAATGCTACTTGAAGAGGAAACAAACCTTAGAGACAAAACTGAGAACTGCTTAATTTTGTCAAGTTTCAAAGAGCTACTGCAAACCATGTTGGATTTAGAGTTCCAAATTCATCTATCTATATAGGAGAGAACAGAGTGAAACCTAAATATAAAAACTGCTATTGTAGACAAACGCTTCAACCTAGAAGAACAAAATTTGGTGAACCAAGTGGGATTTGTGTACTGATCATTACCCCCAAGTATCATCAAGACTCGGTGAAAAAATATTTGCTTTTATTTCGAAAACTCGTTCTTTCTTAGAAGCTGGGCAACCCCTCTCAATGAAAGTGCTTTTCCACAGTCTGTGCCTAGGGCTACTTGAAGAGGAACCACACCATAGAGGGAAAACTGAGAACTCATTTATTTTGTTAAGTTTCAAAGAGCTAGTGCAAACCATGTTGGATTATTGATCCAAATTCATGTATCTATATAGGAGAGAACAGAGTGAAACCTACATATAAAAAATGCTACTGTAGACGAACGCTCCAACCTAGAAGAACACAATTTGTTGAGCCAAGTGGGACTTGTGTACTGATCATTACCACCAAGTATAATCAAGATTGGGTGAAAAAATATTTGCTGGTATTTCGGAAACTCGTTATTTCTTAGAAACTTGGCAAGTTCCTCAATGAAAGTGCTTTTCCACAGTCTGTGAATAAGGCTACTTGAAGAGGAAACAAACCATAGAGACAAAGCTGAGAACACATTTTTTTGTCAAGTTTCAAAGAACTACTACAAACCATGTTGGATTTAGAGTTCTAAATTCATCTATCTATATAGGAGAGAACAGAGTGAAACCTAAATATAAAAACTGCTGCTCTACACGAATGCTTCAACCTAGAAGAACAAAATTTGGTGAGCCAATTGGGATTTGTGTACTGTTCATTACCACCAAGTATCATCAAGATTGGGTGAAAAAATATTTGCTGGTATTTCGAAAACTCGTAATTTCATGGAAGCTTGGCAACCCCTTTTAATGAAAGTGCTTTACCACAGTCTGTGCCTAGGGCTACTTGAAGAGGAAACAAACCATAGAGACCAAACTGAGAACTCATTTATTTTGTCAAGTTTCAAAGAGCTACTACAAACCATGTTGGATCTAGAGTTCCAAATCCATCTATCGATATAGGAGAGAACAGAGTGAAACCTAAATATAAAAAATTGCTACTGTAGACGAACGCTTCAACCTAGAAGAACACAATTTTGTGAGACAAGTGGGATTTGTGTACTGATCAATACCACCAAGTATCATCAAGATTGGGTGAAAAAATATTTGCTGGTATTTCGGAAACTCGTTATTTCTTAGAAACTTGCAACTTCCTCAATGAAAGTGCTTTTCCACAGTCTGTGAATAGGGCTACTTGAAGAGGAAACAAACCATAGAGACAAAATTGAGAACTCCTTTATTTTTTCAATTTTCGAAGAGCTACTACAAACCATGTTGGATTTAGTGTTAAAAATTCATCTATCTATATAGGAGACAACAGAGTGTAACCTAAAAATATAAACTGCTACTGTAAAGGAACGGTTCATCCTAGAAGAACAAAAATTGGCGAGCCAAATGGGATTTGTGTACTTGTCATTACCACCACGTATCATCAAGATTGGGTGAAAAAATATTTGCTGGTATTTCGGAAACTCGTAATTTCTTGGAAGCTTGGCAACCCCTTTCAATGAAAGTGCTTTTCCACAGTCTCTGCTTAGGGCTACTTGAAGAGGAAACAAACCATAGAGAAAAAACAGAGAACTTCTTTTTTTTTGTCAATTTTCAAAGTGCTACTACAACCCATGTTGGATTAAGAGTTCCAAATTCATCTATCTATATAGGAGAGAACAGAGGGACCTAAATACAAAAACTGCTATTGTAGATGAACGCTTCAACCAAGAAGAACAAAATTTGGTGAGCCAAGTGGGATTTGTGCACTGATCATTACCACCAAGTATCATCAAGTTTGGGTGAAAAAATATTTGCTGGTATTTCGGAAACTCGTTATTTCTTAAAAGCTTGGCAACCCCTCTCAATGAAAGTGTTTTTCCACAGTCTGTGCCTAGGGCTACTTGAAGAGGAAACAAACCATAGAGACAAAACTGAGAACTCCTTTATTTTTTCAAGTGTCAAAGAGCTACTACAAACCATGTTGAATTTAGAGTTCCAAATTCATCTATCTATATAGGAGAGAACAGAGGGAAACCTAAAAATAAAAACTGCTACTGTGAAGGAACGCTTCAACCTAGAAGAACAAAATTTGGTGAGCTAAGTGGGATTTGTGTACTTGTCATTACCACCACGTATCATGAAGACTGGGAGAAAACATATTTGCTGGTATTTCGAAAACTCGTTATTTCTTAGAAGCTTGGCAACCCCTCCCAATGAAAGTGCTTTTCCACAGTCCTTGCCTAATGCTACTTGAAGAGGAAACAAACCTTAGAGACAAAACTGAGAACTGCTTAATTTTGTCAAGTTTCAAAGAGCTACTGCAAACCATGTTGGATTTAGAGTTCCAAATTCATCTATCTATATAGGAGAGAACAGAGTGAAACCTAAATATAAAAACTGCTATTGTAGACAAACGCTTCAACCTAGAAGAACAAAATTTGGTGAACCAAGTGGGATTTGTGTACTGATCATTACCCCCAAGTATCATCAAGACTCGGTGAAAAAATATTTGCTTTTATTTCGAAAACTCGTTCTTTCTTAGAAGCTGGGCAACCCCTCTCAATGAAAGTGCTTTTCCACTGTCTGTGCCTAGGGCTACTTGAAGAGGAACCACACCATAGAGGGAAAACTGAGAACTCATTTATTTTGTTAAGTTTCAAAGAGCTAGTGCAAACCATGTTGGATTATTGATCCAAATTCATGTATCTATATAGGAGAGAACAGAGTGAAACCTACATATAAAAAATGCTACTGTAGACGAACGCTCCAACCTAGAGGAACACAATTTGGTGAGCCAAGTGGGACTTGTGTACTGATCATTACCACCAAGTATAATCAAGATTGGGTGAAAAAAATATTTGCTGGTATTTCGGAAACTCGTTATTTCTTAGAAACTTGGCAAGTTCCCTCAATGAAAGTGCTTTTCCACAGTCTGTGAATAAGGCTACTTGAAGAGGAAACAAACCATAGAGACAAAGCTGAGAACACATTTTTTTGTCAAGTTTCAAAGAACTACTACAAACCATGTTGGATTTAGAGTTCTAAATTCATCTATCTATATAGGAGAGAACAGAGTGAAACCTAAATATAAAAACTGCTGCTCTACACGAATGCTTCAACCTAGAAGAACAAAATTTGGTGAGCCAATTGGGATTTGTGTACTGTTCATTACCACCAAGTATCATCAAGATTGGGTGAAAAAATATTTGCTGGTATTTCGAAAACTCGTAATTTCATGGAAGCTTGGCAACCCCTTTTAATGAAAGTGCTTTACCACAGTCTGTGCCTAGGGCTACTTGAAGAGGAAACAAACCATAGAGACCAAACTGAGAACTCATTTATTTTGTCAAGTTTCAAAGAGCTACTGCAAACAATGTTGGATTTTGAGTTCCAAATTCATCTATCTATATAGGAGAGAACAGAGCGAAACCTAAAAATAAAAACTGCTACTGTAAAGGAACGCGTCAACCTAGAAGAACAAAATTTGGTGAGCCAAGTGGGATTTGTGTACTGATCATTACCACCAAGTATCATCAAGATTGGGTCAGAAAATATTTGCTGGTATTTCGGAAACTCGTTATTTCCTGGAAGTTTCGCAAGCCCTTTCAATGAAAGTGCTTTTCCACAGTCTCTGCTTAGGGCTACTTGAAGAGGAAACAAACCATAGAGACAAAACTGAGAACTAATTTTTTTTGTCAAGTTTCAAAGACCTACTGCAAACCATGTTGGATTTAGTGATCCAAATTTTTCTATCTATATAGGAGAGAACAGAGGGAAAGCTAAATATAAAAACTGCAACTGTAGACGAACGCTTCAACCTAGAAGAACAAAATTTGGTGAGCCAAGTGGATTTGTTTCCTGATCATTACCACCAAGTATAATCAAGATTGGGTGAAAAAATATTTGCTGGTATTTCGGAAACTCGTTATTTCTTAGAAACTTGGCAAGTTCCTCAATGAAAGTGCTTTTCCAAAGTCTGTGAATAAGGCTACTTGAAGAAGAAACAAACCATAGAGACAAAGCTGAGAACACATTTTTTTTCAAGTTTCAAAGAACTACTACAAACCATGTTGGATTTAGAGTTCTATTTCATCTGTCTATTTAGGAGAGAACAGAGTGAAACCTAAATATAAAAACTGCTGCTCTAGACGAATGCTTCAACCTAGAAGAACAAAATTTGGTGAGCCAATTGGGATTTGTGTACTGTTCATTACCACCAAGTATCATCAAGATTGGGTGAAAAAATATTTGCTGGTATTTCGAAAACTCGTAATTTCATGGAAGCTTGGCAACCCCTTTTAATGAAAGTGCTTTACCACAGTCTGTGCCTAGGGCTACTTGAAGAGGAAACAAACCATAGAGACCAAACTGAGAACTCATTTATTTTGTCAAGTTTGAAAGAGCTACTGCAAACCATGTTGGATTTTGAGTTCCAAATTCATCTATCTATATAGGAGAGAACAGAGCGAAACCTAAAAATAAAAACTGCTACTGTAAAGGAACGCGTCAACCTAGAAGAACAAAATTTGGTGAGCCAAGTGGGATTTGTGTACTGATCATTACCACCAAGTATCATCAAGATTGGGTCAGAAAATATTTGCTGGTATTTCGGAAACTCGTTATTTCTTGGAAGTTTCGCAAGCCCTTTCAATGAAAGTGCTTTTCCACAGTCTCTGCTTAGGGCTACTTGAAGAGGAACCAAACCATATAGACAAAACTGAGAACTCCTTTATTTTGTCAAGTTTCAAAGAGCTACTACAAACCATGTTGGATTTAGTGTTCCAAATTCATCTATCTATATAGGAGAGAACAGAGTGAACCCCAAAACTAAAAACTGCTACTCTAGACGAACGCTTCAACCTAGAAGAACAAAACGTGGGGAGCCGAGTGGGATTTGTGTACTGATCATTACCACAAAGTATCATCAAGATTGAGTAAAAAATATTTGCTTGTATTTCTGAACCTCGTTATTTCTTAAAACCTTGGCAACCCCTTTCAATTAAAGTGCTTTTACACAGTCTGTGCCTAGGGCTATTTGAAGAGGAAACAAACCATAGAGACAATACGAGAACTTCTTTTTTGTCACGTTTCAAAGAGCTACTACCAAAAATTTTGGATTTAGAGTTCCAAATTCATCTATCTATATAGGAGAGAACATAGGGAAACCTAAATATAAAAACTGCTGCTGTAGACGAACGCTTCAACCTAGAAGAACAAAATTTGGTGAGCCTTGTGATTTTTGTGTAGTGATCATTACCACCAAGTATCATCAAGATTAGGGTAAAAAAATATTTGCTGGTATTTCAGAAACTCGTTATTTCTTAGAAGCTTGGCAACCCCTCTCAATGAAAGTGCTTTTCCTTAGTCTGTGCCTAGCGCTACTTGAAGAGCAAACAAACCATAGAGAGAAAACTGAAAACTCCTTTATTTTTTCAAGTTTCAAAGAGCTACTACAAAAATGTTGGATTTAGAGTTCCAAATTCATCTATCTATATAGGAGAGAACAGAGGAAAACCTAAATATAAAAACTGCTGCTGTAAACGAACGCTTCATACTAGAAGAACAAAATTTGGTGAGTCAAGTGGGATTTGTGTACCGATCATTACTACCAAGTATCATCACGATTGGGTAAAAAAATATTTGCTGGTATTTCGTAAACTCGTTATTTCTTAAAAGCTTCGCAACCCCTCTCAATGAAAGTGCTTTTCCACAGTCTGTGCCTAGGGCTACTTGAAGAGGAAACAAACCATACAGAAAAAACTGAGAACTCCTTTATTTTTTCAAGTTTCAAGAGCTACTACAAACCATGTTGGATTTAGAGTTCCAAATTCATCTAACTATATAGGAGAGAACAGAGGGAAACCTAAATATAAAAACTGCTACTGTAGACAAACGCTTCAACCTAGAAGAACAAAATTGTGAGCCAAGTGGGATTTGTGTACTGATCATTACCACCAAGTATCATCAAGATTGTGGGAAAAAATATTTGCTGGTATTTCGGAAACACGTAATTTCTTGTAAGCTTGGCAACCCCTTTCAATGTAATTTCTTTTCCACAGTCTCTGCTTAGGGCTACTTGAAGAGGAAATGAACCATAGAGAAAAAACTGAGAACTCCTTTTTTTTGTCAATTTTCAAATTGCTAATACAAACCATGTTGGATTTAGAGTTCCAAATTCATCTATCTATATTGGAGAGAACAGAGGGAAGCCTAAATAAAACAACCGGTACTGTAGACGAACGCTTCAACCAAGAAGAACAAAATTTGCTGATCCTTGTGGGATTTTTGTACTGATCATTACCACCAAGTATCATCAAGATTGTGTGAAAAAAATATTTGCTGTTGTTTTGGAAACTCGTTATTTCTTTGAAGCTTGGCAACCCCTCTCAATGAAAGTGCTTTTCCACAGTCTGGGCCTAGGGCTACTTGAAGAGGAAACAAACCATAGAGACAAAACTGAGATCTCCTTCATTTTGTCAGTTTCAAAGTTCTACTGCAAACCATGTTGGATTTTTAGTTCCAAATTCATCTATCTATATAGGAGAGAACAGAGTGAAACCTAAAAATAAAAACTGCTACTGTAAAGGAACGCTTCAACCTAAAAGAACAAAATTTGGTGAGCCAAGTTGGATTTGTGTACTGATCATTACCACCAAGTATCATCAAGATTGGGTGAAAAAATATTTGCTGGTATTTTGGAAACTCGTTCTTTCTTAGAAGCTTGGCAACCCCTCTCAATGAAAGTGCTTTTCCACAGTCTGTGCCGAGGTCTACTTGAAGAGGAAACAAACCATAGAGACAAAACTGAGAACTGCTTTATGTTGTCAAGTTTCAAAGAGCTACTGCAAACTATGTTGGAATTACAGTTTCAAATTCATCTATTTATATAGGAGAGAACACAGTGAAACCTAAATATAAAAACTGCTATTGTAGACGAACGCTTCAACCTAGAAGTACAAAATTTGGTGAGCCAAGTGGGATTTGTGTACTTGTCATTACCACCACGTTTCATCAAGATTGGGTGAAAAAATATTGGCTGGTATTTCGGAAACTCGTTATTTCTTAGAAGCTTGGCAACCCCTCTCAATGAAAGTGCTTTTCCAAAGACTGTGCCTAGGGCTACTTGAAGAGGGAACAAATCATAGAGACAAAACTGAGAACTGCTTTATTTTGTCAAGTTTCAAAGTGCTACTGCAAACCCTGTTGGATTAAGATTTCCAAATTCATCTATCTATATAGGAGAGAACAGAGTGAAACCTAAATATAAAAACTGCTATTGTTTCGAACGCTTCAACTTAGAAGAACAAAATTTGGTGAGCCAAGTGGGATTTGTGTACTGTTCATTACCACCAAGTATCATGAAGATTGGGTGAAAAAATATTTGCTGGTATTTCGAAAACTCGTAATTTCATGGAAGTTTGGCAACCCCTTTTAATGAAAGTGCTTTACCACAGTCTGTGCCTAGGGCTACTTGAAGAGGAAACAAACCATAGAGACAAAACTGAGAACTCATTTATTTTGTCAAGTTTCAAAGAGCTACTGCAAACCATGTTGGATTTTGAGTTCCAAATTCATCTATGTATATAGGAGAGAACAGAGGAAAACCTAAATATAAAAACTGCTACTGTAGACGAACGCTTCAACCTAGAAGAACAAAATTTGGTGAGGGATGTGGATTTGTGTACTGTTCATTACCACGAAGTATCATCAAGATTGGGTGAGAAAATATTTGCTGGTATTTCGGAAACTTGTTGTATCTTAGAAGCTTCGCTAAGCGTCTCAATGAAAGTGCTTTTCCACAGTCTGTGCCTAGGGGTACTTGAAGAGGAAACAAACCATAGAGACAAAACTGAGAACTCCTTTATTTTTTCACGTTCCAAAGAGCTACTACAAACCATGTTGGAATTAAAGTTCCAAATTCATCTATCTATATAGGATATAACAGAGGGAAACTTAAAAATAAAAACTGCTATTGTAAAAGAACGCTTCAACCTAGAAGAACAAAATTTGGTGAGCCAAGTTTGTTTTGTGTACTTGTCATTACCACCACGTATTATCAAGATTGGGTGAAAAAATATTTGCTGGTAATTCTGAAACTCGTAATTCCTTGGAAGCTTGGCAAGCCCTTTCAATGAAAGGGCTTTTCCACAGTCTCTGCTTAGGGCTACTTGAAGAGGAAACAAACCATACAGAGAAAACTGAGAACTCCTATTTTGTAAAATTTCAAAGAGCACCTGAAAACCATGTTGGATTTAGAGTTCCAAATTCATCTATCTATATAGGAGAGAACAAAGTGAAACCTAAATATAAAAACTGCTATTGTAGACGAATGCTTCAAACTAGAAGTACAAAGTTTGGGGAGCCAAGTGGGATTTGTGTACTGATCATTACCACCAATATCATCAAGATTTTGAGAAAAAATATTTGCTGGTAGTTCGGAAACTCGTTATTTCTTGGAAGCTTGGCAAACCCTTTCAATGAAAGTGCTTTTCCACAGTCTGTGCCTAGGGGTACTTGAAGAGGGAACAAACCATAGTGACAAACCAGAGAACTCCTTTATTTTGTCAAGTATCACAGAGATAGTACAAACAATGTTGGATTTACAGTTCCAAATTCATCTATCTATATAGGAGATCATCAATATTCGGTCAAAAAATATTTGCTGGTATTTTGGAAACACGTTATTTCTTAGAATCTTGGCAACCCCTTTCAATGAAAGTGCTTTTCCACAGTCTGTGCATAGGGCTACTTGAAGAGGAACCAAACCATAGAGACAAAACTGAGAACTACTTTATTTTGTCAAGTTTCAAAGAGCTACTACAAACCATGTTGGATTTAGAGTTCCAAATTCATCTATCTATATAGGAGAGAACAGAGTGAAACCTAAATATAAAAACTGCTACTCTAGACGAACGCTTCAACCTAGAAGAACAAAACTTGGTGAGCCAAGTGCGAAATGAGTACTGATCATTACCACCAAGTATCATCAAGATTGGGTGAAAAAATATTTGCTGGTATTTTGGAAACTCGTTATTTCTTAAAAGCTTGGCAACCCCTTTCCATGAAAGTGGTTTTCCACAGTCTGTCCCTAGGGCTACTTGAAGAGGAAACAAACCATAGAGACAAAACTGAGAACTCCTTTATTTTTCCAAGTTCCAAAGAGCTACTACAAACCATTTTGGATTTAAAGTTTAAAAATTCATCTATCTATATAGGAGATAACAGAGGGAAACCTAAAAATAAAAACTGCTATTGTAAAGGAACGCTTCAACCTAGAAGAATAAAATTTGTTGAGCCAAGTGGGTTTTGTGTACTTGTCATTACCACCAAGTATCATCAAGATTGGGTGAAAAAATATTTGCTGGTATTTCGGAAACTCGTTATTTCTTGGAAGCTTGTAACCCCTCTCAATGAAAGTGCTTTTCCACAGTCTGTGCCTAGGGCTACTTGAAGAGGGAACAAACCATAGAGACAAACCGGAGAACTCCTTGTTTTTGTCAAGTATCACAGAGATAGTACAAACAATGTTGGATTTACAGTTCCAAATTCATCTATCTATATAGGAGATCATCAATATTCGGTCAAAAAATATTTGCTGGTATTTTGGAAACTCGTTATTTCTTAGAAGCTTGGCAACACCTTTCCATGAAAGTGCTTTTCCACAGTCTGTGCCTAGGGCTACTTGAAGAGGAACCAAACCATAGAGACAAAACTGAGAACTCCTTTATTTGTCACGTTTCAAAGAGCTACTACAAACCATGTTGGATTTAGAGTTCCAAATTCATCTATCTATATAGGAGAGAACAGAGTGAAACCTAAATATAAAAACTGCTACTCTAGACGAACGCTTCAACCTAGAAGAACAAAACTTGGTGAGCCAAGTGTGAAATGTGTACTGATCATTACCACCAAGTATCATCAAGATTGGGTGAAAAAATATTTGCTGGTATTTTGGAAACTCGTTATTTCTTAAAAGCTTGGCAACACCTTTCCATGAAAGTGGTTTTCCACAGTCTGTCCCTAGGGCTACTTGAAGAGGAAACAAACCATAGAGACAAAACTGAGAACTCCTTTATTTTTCCAAGTTCCAAAGAGCTACTACAAACCATTTTGGATTTAAAGTATAAAAATTCATCTATCTATATAGGAGATAACAGAGGGAAACCTAAAAATAAAAACTGCTATTGTAAAGGAACGCTTCAACCTAGAAGAACAAAATTTGTTGAGCCAAGTGGGTTTTGTGTACTTGTCATTACCACCAAGTATCATCAAGATTGGGTGAAAAAATATTTGCTGGTATTTCGGAAACTCGTTATTTCTTGGAAGCTTGTAAACCCCTCTCAATGAAAGTGCTTTTCCACAGTCTGTGCCTAGGGCTACTTGAAGAGGGAACAAACCATAGAGACAAACCGGAGAACTCCTTTATTTTGTCAAGTATCACAGAGATAGTACAAACAATGTTGGATTTACAGTTCCAAATTCATCTATCTATATAGGAGATAATCAATATTCGGTCAAAAAATATTTGCTGGTATTTTGGAAACTCGTTATTTCTTAGAATCTTGGCAACCCCTTTCAATGAAAGTGCTTTTCCACAGTCTGTGCCTAGGGCTACTTGAAGAGGAACCAAACCATAGAGACAAAACTGAGAACTCCTTTATTTTCTCAAGTTTCAAAGAGCTACTACAAACCATGTTGGATTTAGAGTTCCAAATTCATCTATCTATATAGGAGAGAACAGAGTGAAACCTAAATATAAGAACTGCTACTCTAGACGAACGCTTCAACCTAGAAGAACAAAACTTGGTGAGCCAAGTGCGAAATGTGTACTGATCATTACCACCAAGTATCATCAAAATTGGGTGAAAAAATATTTGCTGGTATTTTGGAAACTCGTTATTTCTTAAAAGCTTGGCAACCCCTTTCCATGAAAGTGCTTTTCCACAGTCTGTCCCTAGGGCTACTTGAAGAGGAAACAAACCATAGAGACAAAACTGAGAACTCCTTTATTTTTTCAAGTTTTAAAGAGCTAGTACAAACCATGTTGGATATAGAGTTCCAAATTCATCTATCTTTATAGGAGAGAACAGAGTTAAACCTAAAAATAAAAACTTCTCCTGTAAAGGAACGCTTCAACCTAGAACAACAAAATTTGGTGAGCCAAGGGGGATTTGTGTACTTGTCATTACCACCACGTTTCATCAAGATTGGGTGAAAAAATATTTGCTGGTATTTCGGAAACTCGTTATTTCTTGGAAGCTTGGCAACCCCTCTCAATGAAAGTGCTTTTCCACAGACTGTGCCTAGGGGTCCTTGAAGAGGAAACAAACCATAGAGACAAAACTGAGAACTCATTTATTTTGTCAAGTTTCAAAGAGCTACTGCAAACCATGTTGGATTTTGATTTCCAAATTCATCTATCTATATGGGAGAGAACAGAGTGAAACCTAAATATAAAAACTGCTATTGTATCGAATGCTTCAACTTAGAAGAACAAAATTTGGTGAGCCAAGTGGGATTTGTGTACTGATCATTACCACCAAGTATCATCACGATTGGGTGAAAAAATATTTGCTGGTATTTCGGAAACTCGTAATGTCTTGGAAGCTTGGCAACCTCTCTCAAAGAAAGTGCTTGTCCAGAGTCTGTGCCTAGGGCTACTTGAAGAGGAAACAACCATAGAGACAAAACTGAGAACTCCTTTATTTTTTCAAGTTCCAAAGAGCTACTACAAACCATGTTGGATTATTGATCCAAATTCATCTATCTATATAGGAGAGAACAGAGTCAAACCTAAAAATAAAAACTGCTATTGTAAAGGAACGCTTCAACCTAGGAGAACAAAATTTGGTGAGCCAAGTGGGATTCGTGTACTTGTCATTAAAACCACGTATTATCAAGATTGGGTGAAAAAATATTTGCTGGTATTTCAGAAACTCGTTATTTCTTAGAAGGTTGGCAACCACTCTCAATGAAAGTGCTTTTGAACAGTCCTTGCCTAGGGCTACTTGAAGAGGAAACAAACCATAGAGACAAAACTGAGAACTACTTTATTTTGTCAAATTTCAAAGAGCTACTGCAAACCATGTTGGATTTAGAGTTCCAAATTCATCTATCTATATAGGAGAGAACAGAGTGAAACCTAAATATAAAAACTGCAATTGTAGACGAACGCTTTAACCTAGACGAACAAAATTTGGTGAGCCAAGTGGGATTTGTGTACTGATCATTACCACCAAGTATCATCAAGATTGGGTGAAATAAATATTTGCTGGTATTTCAAAAACTGGTTATTTCTTAGAAGCTTGGCAACCACTCTCAATGAAATTGCTTCTCCACAGTCTGTGCATAGGGGTACTTGAAAAGGAACCAAACCATAGAGACAAAACTGAGAACTCCTTTATTTTTTCAAGTTTTAAAGAGCTACTACAAACCATGTTGGATTTAGACTTCCAAATTCATCTATCTTTATAGGAGAGAACAGAGTTAAACCTAAAAATAAAAACTTCTCCTGTAAAGGAACGCTTCAACCTAGAACAACAAAATTTGGTGAGCCAAGTGGGATTTGTGTACTTGTGATTACCACCACGTTTCACCAAGATTGGGTGAAAAAATATTTGCTGGTATTTCGGAAACTCGTTACTTTTTGGAAGCTTTTCAACCCCTCTCAATGAAAGTGCTTTTCCACAGACTGTGCCTAGGGCTACTTGAAGAGGGAAAAAATCATAGAGACAAAACTGAGAACTGCTTTATTTTGTCAAGTTTCAAAGAGCTACTGCAAACCCTGTTGGATTTATAGTTCCAAATTCATCTATCTATATAGGAGAGAACAGAGTGAAACCTAAATATAAAAACTGCTATTGTATCGAACGCTTCAACCTAGAAAAACAAAATTTGGTGAGCCAAGTGTGATTTGTGTACTGATCATTACCACCATGTATCATCAAGATTGGGTGAAAAAATATTTGCTGGTATTTCAGAAACTCGTAATGTCTTGGAAGCTTGGCAACTCCTTTTAATGAAAGTGCTTTACCACAGTCTGTGCCTACGGCTACTTGAAGAGGAAACAAACCATAGAGACAAAACTGAGAACTCATTTATTTTTTCAAGTTTCAAAGAGCTACTGCAAACCATGTTGGATTTAGTGTTCCAAATTCTTCTATCTATATAGGAGAGAACAGAGGGAAACCTAAATATAAAGACTGCTACTGTAGACGAACGCTTCAAACTAGAAGAACAAAATTTGGTGAGCCAAGTGGGATTTGTGTACTTGTAATTACCACCACGTTTCATCAAGATTGGGTGAAAAAATATTTGCTGGTATTTCTGAAACTTGTTGTATTTTAGAAGCTTGGCTACCCTTCTCATTGAAAGTGCTTCTCAACAGTCTGTGTCTAGGGCAACTTGAAAAGGAACCAAACCATAGAGACAAAACTGAGAACTCCTTTATTTTTTCAAGTTTTAAAGAGCTACTACAAACCATGTTGGATTTAGAGTTCCAAATTCATCTATCTTTATAGGAGAGAACAGAGTTAAACCTAAAAATAAAAACTTCTACTGTAAAGGAACGCTTCAACCTAGAAGAAAAAAATTTGGTGAGCCAAGTGGGATTTGTGTACTTGTCATTACCACCACGTTTCATCAAGATTGGGTGAAAAAATATTTGCTGTTATTTCGGAAACTCGTTATTTCTTGGAAGCTTGGCAACCCCTCTCAATGAAAGTGCTTTTCCACAGACTGTGCCTAGGGATACTTGAAGAGGGAACAAATCATAGAGACAAAACTGAAAACTGCTTTATTTTGTCACGTTTCAAAGAGCTACTGCAAACCATGTTGAATTTTGAGTTCCAAATTCATCTATCTATATAGGAGAAAACAGAGCGAAACCTAAAAATAAAAACTGCTACTGTAAAGGAACGCTTCAACCTAGAAGAACAAAATTTGGTGAGCCAAGTGGGAATTGTGTACTGATCATTAAGAAGAAGTATCATCAAGATTGGGTGAAAAAATATTTGCTGGTATTCGGAAACTCGTTGTATCCTAGAAGGTTGGCTACCTCTCTCAAATTAAGTGCTTTTCCAGAGTCTGTGCCTAGGGCTACTTGAAGAGGAAACAAACCATAGAGACAAAACTGAGAACTCCTTTATTTTTTCAAGTTCCAAAGAGCTACTACAAACCATGTTGGATTTAGAGTTCCAAATTCATCTATCTATATAGGAGAGAACAGAGTGAAACCTAAAAAGAAAAACTGCTATTGTAAAGGAACGCTTCAACCTAGAAGAACAAAATTTGGTGAGCCAAGTGGGTTTTGTGTACTTGTCATTACCACCACGTATTATCACGATTGGGTGAAAAAATATTTGCTGGTATTTCGGAAACTCGTTATTTCTTAGAAGCTTGGCAACCCCTCTCAATGAAAGTGCTTTTGAACAGTCCTTGCCTAGGGCTACTTGAAGAGGAAACAAACCATAGAGACAAAACTGAGAACTTCTTTATTTTGTCAAATTTCAAAGAGCTACTGCAAACCATGTTGGATTTAGAGTTCCAAATTCATCTATCTATATAGGAGAGAACAGAGTGAAACCTAAATATAAAAACTGCTATTGTAGACGAACGCTTTAACCTAGACGAAGAAAATTTGGTGAGCCAAGTGGGATTTGTGTACTGATCATTACCACCAAGTATCATCAAGATTGGGTGAAAAAATATTTGCTGGTATTTCGGAAACTGGTTGTTTCTTAGAAGCTTGGCATCCCCTCTCAATGAAAATGCTTCTCTACAGTCTGTGCCTAGGCCTACTTGAAAAGGAACCAAACCATAGAGACAAAACTGAGAACTTATTTATTTTGTCAAGTTTCAAAGAGCTACTACAAACCATGTTGGATTTTGTGTTCTGGTGGAGGCGATCCCCCACTCACTGTCTTGACAGGGTCACAGTGAGAAAAAGTGTTGGCAAAGCCGCTCTCCCACTGTCTTGACAGGGTCACAGTGAGGATGAATGCTGGCAAAGCCACGCTGGTTGGTGGCTAACCGAAACCATGAGACCCTTTTTTATGTAATTGGGACTTTGCATTTTCATGCTTATGTTTCTCATAGGTGGCATGAGCATGTTAAATGCCAAACAAATTAAATTTCAGATGGCTAGAACAGAACAGGTAGTTCATGCCTTGGAGGCCGTTCTACCCACCCCTCAGCATATTAAGGACAAAGTAAAAGGCTATTCTTCTATCTTAGTACATTGTGGACAAACCTAATAATGGACAACAATCATCCTCTGAAAAACAAATTCTTTGAGAACTAGTGCACCTTGACTGAGAAACAAACTCTTTGAGAACTAGTGTACCTTGACTGAGAAACAAAGAAACTCTTCGAGAAAGCAGCTCAACCAGTTTTATGAGAATAAATTTAGGAATCAATTAAAATAGGTTTATAAGACACAGTTTTAAAATAATGTTAGAAATATTATTTTATTTAGATTCTTAAGTTTAGAAATTCTTAAGTCTTTAAATGTATAGGTTTCTGATATGTTTTAAGGATGATTCATAAACTTTAGGATATTTTAAATATAAGATTTCAAGGGACTTTTTTAGATGGGAATTTTGAATTAGAAATAAAGTACAAGTGTACTGTAGGTTAATGATTGATTAGGAGACTTAGAGTCTGGTTACGTAGTTTGGCATTAGTTAATAAGGAAATAACATATCTTGGGAAAAATAGTAAATCTTGGGAAAATCTGAAGGATGTAAATTGGTGACATGTTTTATTGATGATTCTGTACTTTGATGATTGTATGGCTGGGGGTCATATCCTGGAAGAATGTAGATCGGTGTGCTCTCAATCATGGTTAAGGAAATGTCATGTCTTGGCAAAGTTTTAAATTATATAATCAATGACGTATTGTGAATCTATAATGATGAGAAAAATTGTAATAAAAAGGGGACCCAGAGAAAGCAGTTTTAGCTCTCTCTCTGGAGATTGCTCAAACGGAACGACTCCTGTCTCATCATTTTGCCGACGCCACTCCTCCTTCAGGACTCCCTGGACCCCGCTGGGGCTGGACCCCGGCAATTGGCACCCGAACAGGGACCTGAAGGTAATCCCCTGGGCACCTGAAGGTAAGCCCCCTCGGCATTTGCCCCCTTGTTTTCGGAGTGGATAGGCCATTACCCGTGGGTTTCGCGAGCCCCCTGTTGGCAGAACAGGTGAGAGTGCGTAATTAGGTAAAAAAAAATGGGAAATACAGAATCCAAGGAACGAGAATTATTCATTGATATTGTTAAACATTTGCTTAGAAAAAAAGGAGTTCAAGTTCCCACTTCACAGTTACAGAGGTTTTTTCATTTTATTCAGGAATGTTGTCCTTGGTTCCCAGAAGAGGGAACCTTAGATCTAAAAACATGGGTAAAAATAGGAGAAGCTTTAAGAGCATATTACTCTAATTATGGACCAGAAAATATGCCTGTAGATGCTATAGCATTATGAAATCTTTTAAAAGATATCTTAGATCCAGCTCAAGAAGCTGAAATCTTAAATAAGATTAACTTAACTGTCCCTACTGAAGAAACTCCCCTAAGGAAGGACTCTAGAAGTGAAACTTATGTCCTAAAAAAAGATGAGGAGAAGGATCAGTCTTGTTTACAAAATAAAGATAATTTAGAAAAAGCAGCTACTGAATATCATAATGAAGAATTCTTTGCCCCCATAAGTACACATTCTTGCGGATCTTCTACCAAAAATAAATTGGGTTCCAAAATGAAAAATACTTTACCACCTCCTACACGGAATGTAGGATTTAAAGGAGCTATGAAAGAGGCTCTACAATCTGGAGATTTAAGTTTTACTCTCCCTATCACTTTTGATTCAAATGATGAGAATTATATGCCTCAATGGGAGCCCCTTCCTTTAAAACTTTTAAAAGAATTAAAACAGTCTGTTCATGATTATGGGCCCACTTCTCCTTATACTTTACAGATAGTAGAAATTACTGCCACTAGATGGATGACTCCATATGATTGGTTTGCTACTGCAAAATCTTGTCTCCCTGGAGGAACATTCTTACTATGGAAAACAGATTATAAAGATAGAGCTAAAGAACGCTCTCGATATAATAAATCTATAAATAGTGAAGTCACTCTTGATATGTTAATGGGAGAAAATGATTGGGCTCAGCCAAGTGATCAATTACATCTTCCTCATCCTGCCTTGATCCAGTGCTCAGATTTAGCAGTTAATGCTTGGAGACAATTGGAAAATAAAGGAGTTAAAACTTCTGGCTTAAGTACTATAAAACAAAAGCCTGAAGAACCTTTTGAGGAATTTTTGTCTCGATTAAAAGAATCAGTGAAAAAAATTATAACAAATAATGAAGCTGCACAAATTATAATTAAACAATTAGCTTTTGAAAATGCAAATACTACATGTCAGACACTCCTAAGACCTATTAGAAAGACAGGAAATTTATCTGATTTTGTTAAGGTTTGTGCTGATGTATCACCCTCATATTTGCAAGGTGTAGCCATAGCTGCAGCATTACAAGGACAAACAAATGCTCAGTTTCTTAAAAGACTTCAAAACAGAGAACAAAATAAAGAAAATCAAAGCTGTTTTTCTTGTGGACAGACAGGTCATTTTAGTAAAGTTTGTCCTAATAAAAATTTTCAAAATAAAGAAAACATAGTTTCTAATCAGATATCTAGACCCAGAACTTTATGCCCACGTTGCAATAAGGGTTTTCACTGGGCAAAGGACTGTCACTCTAAATTTCATAAAGATGGGACACTTTTAATAGGTGGACCAATGCCTCAAAAATTTCCACAAATCACTACCAATCCATTGCTGAGAAACTAGTAATGGGGCCCTCCTCGGGCCCCTTAAATAATAGAGGCCATCAACAATCTTTTTCAACAGAATATACTATAAGGGCTTCATTAAGAGCCACACCAGATTCAGCAGGATTAGATTTGGCATCTTCAAAATTAGTAGTTATTCCCTCAGACTCTTCTGTTCTAGCTATATCTACTAAAATTTATGGACCTTTACCTAAAGGAACTTTTGGTCTTATCCTAGGAAGAAGCTCTGCTTCCCTACAGGGAATCAAAGTTATTCCTGGAGTTGTTGATTCTGATTTTACTGGAGAAATTAAGATTTTAATAGAACCTCCATCTCGGAAGACTTTGATTATTCATAAAGGGCAAAAAATTGCTCAAATTTTGCTACTCCCCTATTTATCTATCGGAAACCGAACTATTTCAAATGAACAAAGACAAACAAAAGGATTTGGCTCTAGTGATATGGCATTTTGGGTTCAAAAAATTCAAAATTCTCATCCTATAAAAAAATTAGAGATTCAGGGAAAAATAATTGATGGTTTATTAGATACAGGAGCAGATGTGACTTGTATAGCTGGAAAAGATTGGCCTTCAACCTGGCCTACAACAGTAACTCCCTCAACACTTATGGGACTTGGAACTGCTACTAATGTTGCAAAAAGCACTCAAATACTTAAATGGGCTGATGACAAAAATTCAGGAACTTTTCAGCCATATGTTATTCCTTCTCTTCCTTTTACTTTATGGGGTCGAGATATAATGTTTAAAATGGGAGTTTCTCTCTTTACTGCTCTTGTAGAAGAAGCTCAACAGGATTTTTAATTGGGGCCATTGTTGAAACAGCAGATAAAATGACTTGGAAAAATGATGAGCCTGTATGGATAGAACAATGGCCCTTAACAACAAAGAAATTACAGGCTGCAGACTTGTTGGTTAAGGAACAACTTAATTTAAAACACATAGAACCTTCTAATAGTCCATGGAACACTCCTATATTTGTTATTAAAAAAAATCAGGTAAATGGAGATTATTACAAGATTTAAGAGCTATAAATGCTACCATGGAGGATATGGGTTCCTTACAACCAGGACTCCCATCTCCAGTAGCTGTCCCTAAAGGATTTCATGTTATGGTAATAGACTTACAAGATTGCTTTTTTACTATTCCATTACATCCTGATGATCGCAAAAGATTTGCTTTCAGCCTTCCCTCTGTGAATTTAAAACAGCCATATCAACGTTTCCAATGGAAGGTGTTGCCTCAAGGTATAAAAAATAGTCCTGCTCTTTGTCAAAAATATGTTGCAATAGCAATACAACCAATAAGAGATAAATATAAAGATGCTTATATCATTCATTATATAGATGATATATTAATTGCTCATAAAGATGTCCAATTGCTTCATCATATATTATTAATGCTGACACAGTCTTTACAAAATTTTGGTTTAATCATTGCCCCAGATAAAATTCAGCAATCACCTCCTTACAATTATTTGGGTAGAATTATAAATACTCAAACTGTTTCCCATCAAAATTTGAAATTACGGATTGATCATTTACAAACTTTAAATGATTTTCAAAAACTTTTAGGAGATATTAATTGGATTCGTCCTTTTTTGAAACTTACTACTACAGATCTTAAACCCTTATTTGACATTTTGAAAGGAGACTCTAACCCACGTTCTTCTCGTATTTTGACAAAAGAAGCTAAATTGGCTTTAAATAAGGTAGAAAAAGCTATTAATAAACAACAATTACAAAGAGTTGATTATACTCAAACTTGGGATTTTCTTATTTTACCTACTCCTCATACACCCACAGGAGTATTATGGCAGTCAGGCCCTTTAGAATGGATTCATATGCCGGTTACTTCTAAAAAGGTTATTTGCTCATACCCTACTGTGATTGCTTTATTAATAATAAAAGGAAGACATAGAAGTAGAGAGTTATTGGGGAAAGAAATGGATAGTTTGGTGATTCCTTATTCCAGAGATCAATTAAATACACTTATGGAACATTCTGAAGATTGGCAAATAGCTTTACAGGGATATTATGGTCATATTAAATTTCATTTGCCATCTCACCCTTTGTTATATTTAGTTAAGAATAACCCTGTTATTTTTCCAAAATTGTTTTCTTCTGAACCTTTACCTCAACCAGCAGCTTTAGTTTTCACTGATGGCTCCTCAAATGGACGAGCATCTTTAGTTATTAATGATAAAACCTATGTTCAACAGACAGAAGAAACCTCTGCTCAGAAGGCAGAAATCATAGCTGTAATTATGGCTTTTACCCAATTAAAAGATCAAATGTTTAACTTATATACTGATTCTCAGTATATTGTAAAAATTTTTCCTCATATAGAGACAGCTTCTCTTCCTCAACATAAGACTACAATTTTTCATCATTTAAATTCTTTACAAAAGTTAATTTTAGATAGACAACATCCTTATTTTATAGGACATATTCGAGGACATTCTAACTTACCGGGAAAATTGTCACAAGGCAATACATTGGCAGATTCATTAACCAGACCCCAAATTCTTACTGTTCAGGAAGCTACAGCTAGTCATGCTTTACATCATCAAAATGCTTCTGCCCTTCGACAGCAATTTCATATCCCTAGGGAATCAGCTAGAACTATTGTCAAAAATTGTCAAACCTGTCCATCATTATTGCCAACTTTACCCATGGGAGTTAATCGTCGTGGTTTAAGACCTAATGATTTATGACAAATGGATGTTACTCATATTCCTTCATTTAAAAAATTAAGTTATGTTCATGTTGTTGTTGATACTTTTTCTCATGTGATTATTGCCTCAGCAAGAACTGGGGAAGCATATAAAGACGTAGTGCAACACTTGTTTATTTGTTTCTCATATTTGGGAATGCCTAAAGCATTAAAAACAGATAATGCACCAGCTTACACTTCAAATTCTTTTAAAAAATTTTGTGATATGTTTAGAATTTCTCATTCTACAGAAATTCCTTATAATCCTCAAGGACAAACTATAGTTGAAAGAGCTCATCAAACATTGAAAGCTCAAATTACTAAACTTCAAGAAGGAAAATATAAATATCGTTCTCCTTATCATGTTTTACAACATGCTTTGTTTGTGATCAATCATCTTAATTGTGATTATAAAGGAGTGACTCCCATGTTAAGACATTGGGAAAGTAAAAAAATATCAACAAAACCCTTGGTAAAATAGAAAGATCTTTTGACAGGTAAATGGAAAGGACCTGATGTATTACTAACTTGTGGGCGAGGATATGCTTGTGTCTTCCCACAGGACGCAGATTCCCCCATTTGGATTCCTGACAGACTGATTCGACCCTATGTCCAGCCTCCGGACCAAAAAGCGGAACAGATCGTCCCTCCGAGTCTCCGACACGCCTCACCATTGACCACGGTTCCTGAGGAAGATTTGATGACTACCTTGATTCCATCTTTCTCCCGAATGAGCTTTGATGACCCTCAATCCTTATTCAGACGATCATCTTCTACAAGATTTACAAAATTACCAACTTGGGGACAATTAAAACAATTGACTCATCAAGCTCGAGAACTTATTTCTACTCAGTCAAACCTCTGCACTCCTAAAAAAATGTTTGTTGCTATACTAACTATTCTTGCCTGTCAGGTAACCAATGTGTCTTCTAAATATTATTGGGCATATTATCCTGATCCACCTTTATTTCATCTCACTACTTGGGGAAAAGGAGATATTAAGGTATTTACCAATAATACTAATCTCCTAGGGGGTAAATCTAATTCTTTTATTACTCCTATATCAACTCATAATTTTAGTTTTAAGGGTCATAGTCATTTACCTCCTCTGTGTTTTAGTTATAATATTATTCCAATTGTGGGCTGCATACCACTTAATTATAGAACTTTTATGACAAATTCTCCAAATGAGGAAAATGATATAAAGGATCTTTAGATGCTTTCTATTTTAGCTTTAGATTTTCCTGATTTTAAAGAAAATTTGCCTTCAGAAAAGCCTCCTTCTATGTTTCAAGATTGTAAAAAAACTGAGTGCCATCTTGATCATTCATGGGTAAAAATAGATAGACAATTTGGATTTCCAATGTGGCATACATGTATGTTTATTGAAAGAGGATTTAAAATCTTTCCAAAAAATTCTTCTTTTCCAATATATGATTTTTCTCTTTCTAAATCTAAATATGAGGCTCCTAAAATTTTATCGTCACCTTCATGGAATACTCCTCGAATACGAATTATTAGGAGCGTTTCGCTTGAACCCATGAATGAATGGTTCTCAGCTGGATGGGTTGCCCCTTTATATTTTACTAAAATTAAACAACATTATCAGGTTTATACAGAACTTTACGGATTATTGGCTTCTATAGACATAATACATATGATTAGGCCTTCTTTAGTACATGAGAGTCATTTTGTTACAGCTTGTGTAGGATCCCCTTATGCAATGTTACTTAAAAATCAAGGAACACTAAAGATTTCAAAATTAGAGGATGAAACTTATGATGTTGTTTGTGAAGGTTGTACATTAACAAATTGTATTGATCCTAGCATATCAACATCCAATCATATTTTAATTGTACATAAACCTTCTTATGTTATGTTGCCTGTTAAATTAGATTCTGTTTGGTATGATGATCCTGGGTTACAAGCATTAGATTCAGTTAATCAAGCCTTAATTAGACCTAAACGTTTTGTAGCTACCTTAATTTTAGGAAATTCAACATTAATTGGTATAATAGGGTCCATAGTTGCTTCCACCACTGCATTAGTTAAAAAAGTTCATACTGCTCATCATGTAAATCAGTTGTCAAAAAATATTTCTACTGCACTTATGATTCAGAAACATATAGATACAAAGTTAGAAGCTAGAGTTAATGCTTTAAAAGAGGCTGTCCTTTACATTGGTAATCAAATTCAAAACATAAAAACTCGAATGACAACTAGATGTCATTCCCAATATAAATGGATTTGTGTTACACCTCACACATATAACTATTCTGAAAAAACATGGTCTCAGATACAATGTCATTTACGAGAATTATGGAAAAACACTAATTAAACTCTAGATATAGATGAATTACAGGAAAAAATTAAAGACATTAGCCAGGCACATATTTCAGAAACAACCATTCCAGAATTAGCTGACACTTTTGTTTCCAAATTAAACTCTTTAGTCTCCAGCAAAACTTTATTTTCTATTTTAATTAATAGTGGTTTAAGTATTTTAATTATACTTGTCCTTATTTTTGTCCTTCCAGTCCTGTTCAGATTGCTGAGTCGTGAAATTCGTTCAGCCCATCTGGAACTAAAGTTACTTCATTTAAAAAATAAAAAAAGGGGGAATTGGTGGAGGCGATCCCCCACTCACTGTCTTGACAGGGTCACAGTGAGAAAAAGTGTTGGCAAAGCCGCTCTCCCACTGTCTTGACAGGGTCACAGTGAGGATGAATGCTGGCAAAGCCACGCTGGTTGGTGGCTAACCGAAACCATGAGACCCTTTTTTATGTAATTGGGACTTTGCATTTTCATGCTTATGTTTCTCACAGGAGGCATGAGCATGTTAAATGCCAAACAAATTAAATTTCAGATGGCTAGAACAGAACAGGTAGTTCATGCCTTGGAGGCCGTTCTACCCATCCCTCAGCACATTAAGGACAAAGTAAAAGGCTATTCTTCTATCTTAGTACATTGTGGACAAACCTAATAATGGACAACAATCATCCTCTGAAAAACAAATTCTTTGAGAACTAGTGCACCTTGACTGAGAAACAAACACTTTGAGAATAGTGTACCTTGACTGAGAAACAAAGAAACTCTTCGAGAAAGCAGCTCAACCAGTTTTATGAGAATAAATTTAGGAATCAATTAAAATAGGTTTATAAGACACAGTTTTAAAATAATGTTAGAAATAATATTTTATTTAGATTCCTAAGTTTAGAAATTCTTAAGTCTTTAAATGTATAGGTTTCTGATATGTTTTAAGGATGATTCATAAACTTTAAGATATTTTAAATATAAGATTTAAAGGGACTTTTTTAGATGGGAATTTTAAATTAGAAATAAAGTACAAGTGTACTTTAGGTTAATGATTGATTAGGAGACTTAGAGTCTGGATACGTAGTTTGGCATTAGTTAAAAGGAAATAACATATCTTGGGAAAAATAGTAAATCTTGGGAAAATCTGAAGGATGTAAATTGGTGACATGTTTTATTGATGATTCTGTACTTTGATGATTGTATGGCTGGAGGTCATATCCTGGAAGAATGTAGATCGGTGTGCTCTCAATCATGGTTAAGGAAATGTCATGTCTTGGCAAAGTTTTAAATTATATAATCAATGACGTATTGTGAATCTATAATGATGAGAAAAATTGTAATAAAAAGGGGACCCAGAGAAAGCAGTTTTAGCTCTCTCTCTGGAGATTGCTCAAACGGAACGACTCCTGTCTCATCATTTCGCTGACGCCACTCCTCCTTCAGGACTCCCTGGACCCCGCTGGGGCTGGACCCGGCCGTGTTCCAAATTCATCTATCTATATAGGAGAGAACAGAGTGAAACCTAAAAATAAAAACTGCTATTGTAAAGGAATGCTTCAACCTAGAAGAACAAAATTTGGTGAGCCAAGTGGGTTTTGTGTACTTGTCATTACCACCAAGTCTCATCAAGTTTGGGTGAAAAAATATTTGCTGGTATTTCGGAAACTCGTTATTTCTTAGAAGCTTGGCAAACCCCTCTCAATGAAAGTGCTTTTGAACAGTCCTTGCCTAGGGCTACTTGAAGAGGAAACAAACCATAGAGACAAAACTGAGAACTACTTTATTTTGTCAAGTTTCAAAGAGCTACTACAAACCATGTTGGATTTAGAGTTCCAAATTCATCTATCTATATAGGAGAGAACAGTGTGAAACCTAAATATAAAAACTGCTACTCTAGACGAACGCTTCAACCTAGAAGAACAAAATTTGGTGAGCCAAGTGGGATTTGTGTACTGATCATTACCAACCAAGTAACATCAAGATTGGGTCAGAAAATATATGCTGATTTTTCGGAAACTCGTTATTTCTTGGAAGCTTGCAACCACTTTCATTGAAAGTGCTTTTCCACAGTCTCTGCTTAGGGCAACTTGAAGAAAAAACAAACCATAGAGACAAAACTGAGAACTCCTTCATTGTGTCAAGTTGCAAAGAGGTACTACAAACCATGTTGGATTTAGTGTTCCAAATTCATCCATCTATATAGGAGAGAACAGAGGGAAACCTAAATATAAAAACTGCTACTGTAGACGAACGCTTCAACAAGAAGAACAAAATTTGGTGAGCCAAGTGGGATTTGTGTACTGATCATTGCCACAAAGTATTATCAAGATTGGGTGAAAAAATATTTGCTGGTATTTCGGAAACTCGTTATTTCTTAAAAGCTTGGCAACCCCTTTCAATTAAAGTGCTTTTCCAAGTCTGTTTCTAGGGCTACTTGAAGAAGAAACAAACCATAGAGACAAAACTGAGAAGCCCTTTATTTTGTCAAGTTTCAAACAGCTACTACAACCATGTTGGATTTGGAGTTCCAAATACATCTATCTATACAGGAGAGAACAGAGTGAAACCTAAAAATAAATACTTGTACTGTAAAGAAACGCTTCAACATAGAAGAACAAAATTTGGGTGAGCCAAGTGGGATTTGTGTACTGATCATTACCACGAAGTATCATCAAGATGGGGTGAAAAAATATTTGCTGGTATTTAGGAAACTCGTTATTTCTTAAAAGCTTGGAAACCCCTTAAAATGAAAGTGCTTTTCCATAGTCTGTGTCTAGGGGTATATGAAGAAGAAACAAACCATAGAGACAAAACTGAGAACTCCTTTATTTTTTCAAGTTCCAAAGAGCTAATACAAACCATGTTGGATTTAAAGTTCCAAATTCATCTATCTATAGAGGAGATAACAGAGCGAAACCTAAAAATAAAAACTGCTATTGTAAAGGAACGCTTCAACCTAGAAGAACAAAATTTGGTGAGCCATGTGGGATTTGTGTACTGATCATTACCACCAAGTCTCATCAAGTTTGGGTGAAAAAATATTTGCTGGTATTTCGGAAACTGGTTATTTCTTAGAAGCTTGGCAACCAATCTCAATGAAAGTGCTTTTCCACAGTCTGTGCCTAAGGCTACTTGAAGAGGAACCAAAAAATAGAGACAAAACTGAGAAGTCCTTTATTTTGTCAAGTTTCCAAGAGCTAATACAAACCATGTTGGATTTAGAGTTCCAAATTCATCTATCTATATAGGAGAGTACAGTGTGAAACCTAAATATAAAAACTGCTACTCTAGACGAACTCTTCAACCTAGAAGAACAAAACTTGGTGAGCCAAGTGCGAAATGTGTACTGATCATTACCACCAAGTATCATCAAGATTGGGTGAAAAAATATTTGATGGTATTTGGGAAACTCGTTATTTCTTAAAAGCTTGGCAACCCCTTTCAATGAAAGTACTTTTCAACAGTCTGTGCCTAGGGCTACTTGAAGAGGAAACAAACCATAGAGACAAAACTGAGAACTTTTTTATTTTTTCAAGTTTTAAAGAGCTACTACAAACAATGTTGGATTTAGAGTTCTGAATTCATCTATCTATATAGGAGAGAACAGAGTTAAACCTAAAAATAAAAACTTCTACTGTAAAGGAACGCATCAACCTAGAACAACAAAATTTGGTGAGCCAAGTGTGATTTGTGTACTTGTCATTACCACCACGTTTCATCAAGTTTGGGTGAAAAAATATTTGCTGGTATTTCGGAAACTCGTTGTATCATAGAAGCTTGGCTACCTCTTTCAATGAAAGTGCTTTTCCAGAGTCTGTGCCTAGGGCTACTTGAGGAGGAAACAAACCAGAGAGACAAAACTGAGAACTCCTTTATTTTTTCAAGTTCCAAAGAGGTACTACAAACCATGTTGGATTTAGTGTTCCAAATTCATCTATCTATATAGGAGAGAACAGAGTGAAACCTAAAAATAAAAACTGCTATTGTAAAGGAACGCTTCAACCTAGAAGAACAAAATTTGGTGAGCCAATTGGGTTTTGTGTACTTGTCATTACCACCACGTATTATCAAGATTGGGTGAAAAAATATTTCCTGGTATTTCTGAAACTCGTAATTTATCGGAAGCTTGGCAAGCACTTTCAATGAAAGTGCTTTTCCAGAGTCTCTGCTTAGGGCTACTTGAAGAGGAAACAAACCATAGAGACAAAACTGAGAACTCCTTTTTTGTCAAGTTCCAAACAGCTACTACATACCATGTTGGATTTAAAGTTCCAAATTCCTCTATCTATATAGGAGATAACAGAGGGAAACCTAAAAATAAAAACTGCTATTGTAAAGAACGCTTCAACCTAGAAGAACAAAATTTGGTGAGCCAAGTGGGATTTGTGTACTGATCATTACCACCAAGTATCATCAAGATTGGGTGAAAAAATATTTGCTTGTATTTCGGAAACTTTTTGTATCTTAGATGCTTGGCTACCCCCTCAATGAAAGTGCTTTTCCACAGTCTGTGCCTAGGGCTACTTGAAGAGGAAACAAACCATAGAGACAAAACTGAGAACTCCTTTATTTTTTCAAGTTCCAAAGAGCTACTACAAACCATGTTGGATTTAAAGTTCCGAATTCATCTATCTATATAGGAGATAACAGAGGGAAACCTAAAAATAAAAACTGCTATTGTAAAGAAACGCTTCAACCTAGAAGAACAAAATTTGGTGAGCCAAGTGGGTTTTGTGTACTTGTCATTACCACCAAGTCTCATCAAGATTGGGTGAAAAAATATTTGCTGGTATTTCGGAAACTGGTTATTTCTTAGAAGCTTGGCAACCAAACTCAATGAAAGTGCTTTTCCACAGTCTGTGCCTAGGGCTACTTGAAGAGGAACCAAAAAAGAGAGACAAAACTGAGAACTCCTTTATTTTGTCAAGTTTCCAAGAGCTAATACAAACCATGTTGGATTTAGAGTTCCAAATTCATCTATCTATATAGGAGAGTACAGTGTGAAACCTAAATATAAAAACTGCTACTCTAGACGAACGCTTCAACTTAGAAGAACTAAACTTGGTGAGCCAAGTGCGAAATGTGTACTGATCATTACCACCAAGTATCATCAAGATTGGGTGAAAAAATATTTGATGGTATTTGGGAAACTCGTTATTTCTTAAAAGCTTGGCAACCCCTTTCAATGAAATTACTTTTCAACAGTATGTGCCTAGGGCTACTTGAAGAGGAAACAAACCATAGAGACAAAACTGAGAACTTTTTTATTTTTTCAAGTTTTAAAGAGATACTACAAACCATGTTGGATTTGGAGTTCCGAATTCATCTATCTATATAGGAGAGAACAGAGTTAAACCTAAAAATAAAAACTTCTACTGTAAAGGAACGCTTCAAACTAGAACAACAAAATTTTGTGAGCCAAGTGTGATTTGTGTACTTGTCATTACCACCACGTTTCATCAAGTTTGGGTGAAAAAATATTTGCTGGTATTTCGGAAACTCGTTGTATCATAGAAGCTTGGCTACCTCTCTCAATGAAAGTGCTTTTCCAGAGTCTGTGCCTAGGGCTACTTGAGGAGGAAACAAACCAGAGAGACAAAACTGAGAACTCCTTTATTTTTTCAAGTTCCAAAGAGGTACTACAAACCATGTTGGATTTAGAGTTCCAAATTCATCTATCTATATATGAGAGAACAGAGTGAAACCTAAAAATAAAAACTGCTATTGTAAAGGAACGCTTCAACCTAGAAGAAGAAAATTTGGTGAGCCAATTGGGTTTTGTGTACTTGTCATTACCACCACGTATTATCAAGATTGGGTGAAAAAATATTTCCTGGTATTTCTGAAACTCGTAATTTATCGGAAGCTTGGCAAGCCCTTTCAATGAAAGTGCTTTTCCACAGTCTCTGCTTAGGGCTACTTGAAGAGGAAACAAACCATAGAGACAAAACTGAGAACTCCTTTTTTGTCAAGTTCCAAACAGCTACTACAAACCATGTTGGATTTAAAGTTCCAAATTCCTCTATCTATATAGGAGATAACAGAGGGAAACCTAAAAATAAAAACTGCTATTGTAAAGGAACGCTTCAACCTAGAAGAACAAAATTTGGTGAGCCAAGTGGGTTTTGTGTACTTGTCATTACCACCAAGTCTCATCAAGATTGGGTGAAAAAATATTTGCTGGTATTTCGGAAACTGGTTATTCTTAGAAGCTTGGCAACCAATCTCAATGAAAGTGCTTTTCCACAGTCTGTGCCTAGGGCTACTTGAAGAGGAACCAAACCATAGAGACAATACTGAGAACTCCTTTATTTTGTCAAGTTTCAAAGAGCTACTACAAACCAAGTTGGATTTAGAGTTCCAAATTCATCTATCTATATAGGAGAGAACAGTGTGAAACCTAAAAATAAAAACTGCTACTCTAGACGAACGCTTCAACCTAGAAGAACAAAACTTGGTGAGCCAAGTGGGATTTGATTACTGATCATTACCACCAAGTACCATCAAGATTTTGTGAAAAAATATTTGCTGGTATTTCGGAAACTCATTGTATCATAGAAGCTTGGCTACCTCTCTCAATGAAAGTGCTTTTCCAGAGTCTGTGCCTAGGGCTACTTGAAGAGGAAACAAACCATAGAGACAAAACTGAGAACTCCTTTATTTTTTCAAGTTTTAAAGAGCTACTACAAACCATGTTGGATTTAGAGTTCCAAATTCATCTATCTTTATAGGAGAGAACAGAGTTTAACCTAAATATAAAAACTGCTATTGTACACGAACGCTTTAACCTAGAAGTACAAAATTTGGCGAGCCAAGTGGGATTTGTGTACTGATCATTACCACCAAGTATCATCAAGATTGGGTGAAAAAATATTTGCTGGTATTTCGGAAACTTGTTATTTCTTAGAAGCTTGGCAACCCCTCTCAATGAATGTGCTTTTCAACAGTCTGTGCCTAGGGCTACTTGAAGATTATCCAAACCATATAGACAAAACTGAGAACTCCTTTTTTTTTGTCAAGATTCAAAGAGCTACTAGAAACCATGTAGGATGTAGAGTTCCAAATTCATCTATCTATATAGGAGAGAACAGAGTGGAACCTAAATATAAAAACTGCTATTGTGGACGAACGCTTCAACCTAGAAGAACAAAATTTGGTAAGCCAAGTGGGATTTGTGTACTGATCATTACCACCAAGTATCATCAAGATTTGGTCAAAAAATATTTGCTGGTATATTGGAAACTCGTTATTTCTTGGAAGCTTGGCAACCCCTTTCAATGAAAGTGCTTTTCCACAGTCTCTGCTTAGGGCTACTTGAAGAGGAAACAAACCATAGAGACAAAACTGAGAACTCATTTTTTTTGTCAAGTTTCAAAGAGCTACTACAAACCATGTTGAATTTAGTGTTCCAAATTCACCTATCTATATAGAAGAGTACAGAGTGGAACCTAAGTATAAAAACTGCTACTGTAAACGAACGCTTCAACCTAGAAGAACAAAATTGTTGAGCCAAGTGGGATTTGTGTACAGTCTGTGCCTAGGGCTACCTGAAGAGGAAACAAACCATTGAGACAAAACTGAGAACTGCTTTATTTAGTAAAGTTTCAAAGAGCTACTGCAAACCATGTTGGATTTAGAGTTCCAAATTCAACTATCTATATAGGAGAGAACAGAGTGATACCTAAAAAATATAAACCGCTACTGTAAAGGAACGCCTCAACCTAGAACAACAAAATTTGGTGAGGCAAGTGGGATTTGTGTACTTGTCATTACCACCACGTATCATCCAGATTGGGTGAAAAAATATTTGCTGGTATTTCGGAAACTCCTAATTTCTTGGAAGCTTGGCAACCCCTTTCAATGAAAGTGCTTTTCGCCAGTCTCTGCTTAGGGCTACTTGAAGAGGAAACAAACCATAGAGACAAAACTGAGAACTCCTTTTTTTTGTCAAGTTTCTAATAGCTACTACAAACCATGTTGGATTTAGAGTTCCAAATTCATCTATCTATATACGAGAGAACAGAGGGCAACCTAAAATTATAAACTGCTACTGTAAACGAACGGTTCAACCTAGAAGAACAAAATTTGGTGAGCCAAGTGGGATTTGTGTCCTGATCATTACGACCAAGTATCATCCATATTGGGTGAAAAAATATTTGCTGGTATTTCGGAATCTCGTTATTTCTTAGAAGCTTGGCAACCACTCTGAATCAAAGTGCTTTTCCACAGTCTGTGCCTAGGACTACTTGAAGAGGAAACAAACCTTAGAGACAAAACTGAGAACTACTTTATTTTGTCAAGTTTCAAAAAGCTACTACAAACCATGTTGGATTTAGAGTTCCAAATTTATCTATCTATATAGGAGAGAACAGAGTGAAACCTAAAAATTAAAACTGCTACAGTAAACGAACGCTTCAACCTAGAAGAACAAAATTTGGTGAGCCAAGTGGAATTTGTGTATTTGTCATTACCACCACTTAGCATCCAGATTGGGTGAAAAAAATTTTGCGGTATTTCAGAAACTCGTAATTTCCTGGAAGCTTGGCTACCCCTTTCAATGAATGTGCTTTTCCACAGTCTCTGCTTAGGGCTACTTGAAGAGGAAACAAACCATGGACACAAAACCTTCAACCTAGAAGAACAAAATTTCGTGATCCAAGTGGGATTTGTGTACTTGTCATTACCACCACGTATCATCAAGATTGGGTGAAAAAATATTTGCTGCTATTTCGGAAACTCGTTATTTCTTACAAACTTGGCAACTTCTCTCAATGAAAGTGCTTTTCCGCAGTCTGTACCTAGGGCCACTTGAAGATGAAACAAACCATAGAGACAAAACTGAGAACTCCTTTATTTTGTCAAGTTTAAACAGCTACTGCAAACCATGTTGGATTTAGAGTTCCAAATTCATCTATCTATATTGGAGAGAACAGAGGGCAACCTAAATATAAAAACTGCTACTGTAGATGAACGCTTCAACCTAGAAAAAAAATTTGGTGAGCCAAGTGGGATTTGAGTATTGATCCCTAACCAAAAAGGATCATCAAGATTTCGTAAAAAAATATTTGCTAGTATTTCCGAAACTCATTATTTCTTGGAAGCTTGGCAACCCCTCTCAATGAAAGTGCCTTTTCACAATCTGTGCCTAGGGCTAATTGAAGAGGAAAATAACCACAGACACAAAACTGAGAACTCCTTTATTTTGTCAAGTTTCAAAGAGCTACTACAAACCATGTTGGATTTAGAGTTCCAAATTCATCTATCTATATAGGAGAGAACATAGTGAAACCTAAATATAAAAACTGCTACTGTAGACGAGCATTTCAAACTAGAAGAACAAAATTTTGTGAGCCAAGTGGGATTTGTGTACTGATCATTACCACCAAGTATCATCAAGATTGGGTGAAAAAATATTTGCTGGTATTTCCGTAACTCGTTATTTCTTAGAAGCTTCGCAACCCCTCTCAATAGAAGTGCTTTTCCACAGTCTGTGCCTAGGGCTACTGGAAGAGGAAACAAGCAATAGAGACAAACTGAGAACTCTTTATTTTGTCAAGTTTCAAAGAGCTACTACAAACCATGTTGGATTTAGAGTTCCAAATTCATCTATCTATATAGAAGAAAATAGAGTGAAACCTAAATATAAAAACTACTACTGTAGACGAAGGCTTCAACCTAGAAGAACAAAATTTTCTCAGCCAAGTGGGATTTGTGTACTGATCATTACCACCAATATCATCAAGATTGGGTGAAAAAATATTTGCTGGTATTTCGGAAACTCGTTATTTATTAGAAGCTTGGTAACCCCTCTCAATGAAAGTGCTTTTCAACAGTCTGTGCCTACGGCTACTTGAAGAGGAAACAAACCATAGATACAAAACTGAGAATTCCTTTATTTTGTCATGTTTCAAAGAGCTACTACAAACCATGTTGGAATTAGAGTTCCAAATTCATCTATCTCTATAGGAGAGAATAGAGTGAAAACTAAAAATAAAAACTGCTACTGTAATAGAACGCTTCAACCTAAAAGAACAAAATTTGGTGAGCCAAGTGAGATTTGTGTACTTGTCATTACCACCCGTATCATCAAGATTTGGTGAAAACATATTTGCTGCTATTTCTGCAACTCGTAATTTCTTGGAAGCTTGGCAACCCTTTCAATGAAAGTGCTTTTCCACAGTCTCTGCTTAGGGCTACTTGAAGAGGAAACAAACCATAGAGAAAAAACTGAGAACTATATTTTGTCAAGTTTCAAAGAGCTACTACAAACCGTGTTGGATTTAGAGTTCCAAATTCATCTATCTATATAGAAGAGTACAGAGTGAAACCTAAAAATAAAAACTGCTACTGTAGACGAACGCTACAACCTAGAAGAACAAAATTTGGTGAGTCAAGTGGGATTTGTGTACTGATCATTACCACCACGTATCATCAAGATTGGGTGAAAAAGTATTTGCTGGTATTTCGAAACTCGTTATTTCTTAGAAGCTTGGCAACCCCTCTCAATGAAATTGCTTTTCCACAGTCTGTGCCAAGGGCTACTTGAAGAGGAAACAAACCATAGAGACAAAACTGAGAACTACTTTATTTTGTCAAGTTTCAAAGAGCTACTTCAAACCATGTTGGATTTAGAGTTCCAAATTCATCTATCTATATAGAAGAGAACAGAATGAAAGCTAAATATAAAAACTGCTACTGTAGAGGAACGCTTCAACCTAGAAGAACAAGATTTGCTGATCCAAGTGGGATTTGTGTACTTGTCATTACCACCACGTATCACCAAGTTTGGGTGAAAAAATATTTGCTGGTATTTCAGAAACTCGTAATTTCTTCGAAGCTTCGCAACCCATTTCAATGAAAGTGCTTTCCACAGTCTCTGCTTAGGGCTACTTGAAGAGGAAACAAACCATAGAGACTAAACTGAGAACTACTTTTTTTGTCAAGCTTCAAAGAGCTACTACAAACCATGTTGGATTTAGAGTTCCAAATTAATCGATCCATATAGGAGAAAACAGAGGGAAACATAAAAATAAAAACTGCTACTGTAAACGTACGCTTCAAACTAGAAGAAAAAATTTTGTGAGTCAAGTAGTATTGTGTACCGATCAGTACCAGCAAGTATCATCAAGATTGGATGAAAAAATATTTGCTGGTATTTCGGAAACTCGTTATTTCGTAAAAGCTTGGCAACCCGTCTTAATGAAAATGCTTTTCAAAAGTGTATGCATAGGGCTACTTGAAGAGGAAACAAACCATAGAGACAAAACTGAGAACTCCTTTAATTTGTCAAGCTTCAAAGAGCTACTACAAACCATGTTAAATGTAGAGTTCCAAATTCATCTTTCTATATAGGAGAGAACAGAGTGAAACCTAAATATAAAAAATGCTACTGTTGAAGAACGCTTCAACCTAGAAGAACAAAATTTACTGATCCAAGTGGGATTTGTGTACTTGTCATTACCACCACGTATCATCAAGATTGGGTGAAAAAATATTTGCTGGTATTTCGGAAACTCGTAATTTCTTGGAAGGTTCGCAATCCCTTTCAATGAAAGCCCTTTTCCACAGTCTTTGCTTAGGGCTACTTGAAGAGGAAACAAACCATAGAGACTAAACTGAGAACTACTTTTTTTGTCAAGCTTCAAAGAGCTACTACAAACCATGTTGGATTTAGAGTTCCAAATTGATCTATCTATATAGGAAAAAACAGAGGGAAATCTAAAAATATAAACCACTACTGTAAACGTACGCTTCAAACCAGAAGAAAAAAATTTGGTGAGTCAAGGAGTATTGTGTACCGATCATTACCACCAAGTATCATCAAGTTGGATGAAAAAATATTTGCTGGTATTTCGGAAACTCGTTATTTCTTAGAAGCTTGGCAACCCCTCTTAATGAAAATGCTTTTCCACAGTCTGTGCATAGGGCTACTTGAAGAGGAATCAAACCATAGAGACTAAATTGAGAATTCCTTTATTTTGTCAATTTTCAAAGAGCTACTACAAACCATGTTGGATTTAGAGTTCCAAATTCATCTATCGATATAGGAGAGAACAGAGTGAAACCTAAATATAAAAACTGCTACTCTAAACGAACGCTTCAACCTAGAAGAACAAAATTTGGTGAGGGAAGTGGGATTGGTGTACTCGTCATTACCACCACGTATCATCAAGATTGGGTGAAAAAATATTTGCTTGTATTTCGTAAACTCGTAATTTCTTGGAAGCTTGGCAACCAATTTCAATTAAAGTACTTTTCCACAGTCTGTGCCTAGGGCTACTTGAAGAGGAAACAAACCATAGAGACTAAACTGAGAACTCCTTTATTTTGTCAAGTTTCTTAAAGCTACTACAAACCATGTTGGATTTAGAGTTCCAAATTCATCTATCTATATACGAGAGAACAGAGTGAAACCTAAATATAAATACTGCTACTGTAGACGAACGCTTCAACCTAGAAGAACAAAATTTGGTGAGACAAGTGGGATATGTGTAGTGATCATTACCACCAAGTATCATCAATATTGGGTGAAAAAATATTTGCTGGTATTTCGGAAACTCGTTATTTCTTAGAAGCTAGGCAACCCCTCTCAATGAAAGTGCCTTTCCACAGTCTCTGCCTAGGGCTACTTGAAGAGGAAACAAACCATGGAGACAAAAGTGAGAACTGCTTTATTTTGTCAAGTTTCAAAGAGCTACTACAAACCATGTTGGATTTAGTGTTCCAAATTCATCTATCTATATAGGAGAGAACAGAGTGAAACCTACATATAAAAACTGCTACTGTAGACGAAAGCTTCAACCTAGAAGAACACAATTTGCTCAGCCAAGTGGGATTTGTGTACTGATCATTACCACCAAGTATAATCAAGTTTGGGTGAAAAATATATGCTGGTATTTCGGAAACTCCTTATTTCTTAGAAGCTTGTCAACCCCTCTCAATGAAAGTACTTTTCCACAGTCTGTGCCTAGGGCTACTTGAAGTGGAATCAAACCATAGAGACAAAACTGAGAAATACTTTATTTTCTCAAGTTTCGAAGAGCTACTACAAACCATGTTGGATTTAGAGTTCCAAATTCATCTATCTATATAGGGGAGAACAGAGTGAAACGTAAATATAAAAACTACTACATTAGACGAAAGCTTAAACCTAGAAGAACAAAATTTGTTGAGCCAAGTGGGATTTGTGTACTGATCATTACCACCAAGTATCATCAAGATTGGGTGAAAAAATATTTGCTGGTATTTCGGAATCTTGTTATTTCTTAGAAGCTTGGTAACCCCTCTCAATGAAAGTGCTTTTCAACTGTCTGTGTCTAGGGCTATTTGAAGAGGAAACAAACCATAGAGACAAAACTGAGAACTCCTTTATTTTGTCAAGTTTCAAAGAGCTACTACAAACCATGTTGGATTTAGAGTTCCACATTCATCTATGTGTATAGGAGAGAACAGAGGGAAACCTAAAAATAAAAACTGCTACTGTAAACGAACGCATCAACCTAGAAGAACAAAATTTGGTGAGCCATGTGGGATTTGTGTACTTGTCATTTCCAGAACGTATCATCAAGATTGCTTGAAAAAATATTTGCTGGTATTTCGTAAAGTCGTTATTTCTTGGAAGCTTGGCAACCCCTTTCAATGAAAGTGCTTTTCCACAGTCTGTGCCTAGGGATACTTGAAGAGGAAACAAACCATAGAGACTAAACTGAGAACTACTTTATTTTGTCATGTTTGAAAGAGCTACTACAAACCATGTTGGATTAAGAGTTCCAAATTCATCTATCTATATAGGAGAGAACAGAGTGAAACCTAAATATAAATACTGCTACTGTAGACAAAGGCTTCAACCTAGAAGAAAAAAATTGGTGAGCCAAGTGGGATTTGTGTACTGATCATTACCACCAAGTATCAAAAAATTGGGTGAAAAAATATTTGCTGGTATTTCGGAAACTAGTTATGTCTTAGAAGCTTCGCAACCCCTCTCAATGAAAGTGTCTTTCCACAGTCTGTGCCTAGGGCTACTTGAAGAGGAAACAAACCACAAAGACAAAACTGAGAACTCCTTTATTTTGTCAAGTTTCAAAAAGCTACTACAAACCATGTTGGATTTAGAGTTCCAAATTCATCTATCTATATATTAGAGAACAGAGTGAAACCTAAATATAAAAACTGCTACTGTAGACGAACGCTTAATCATAGAAGAACAAAATTTGGTGAGCCTAGTGGGATTTGTGTACAGATCATTACCTCCAAGTATCATCAAGTTTGGGCGAAAAAATACTTGCTGGTATTTCGGAAAATCGTTAATGCGTAGAAGCTTGGCAACCCCTCTCAATGAAAGTGCTTTTCCAAAGTATGTGCCTAGGGCTAATTGAAGAGGAAACAAACTATAGAGACAAAACTGAGAACTGCTTTATTTTGTCAAGTTTCAAAGAGCTACTACAAACCATGTTGGTTTTAGAGTTCCAAATTCATCTATCTATATAAGAGAGAACAGAGGGAAACCTAAAAATAAAAACTGCTACTGTAAACGAACGCTTCAACCTAGAAGAACAAAATTTGGTGAGCCATGTGGGATTTGTGTACTTGTCATTACCACCAAGTATCATTAAGATTGCTTGTAAAAATATTTGCTGGTATTTCGTAAACTTGTAATTTCTTGGAAGCTTGGCAACCCCTTTCAATGAAAGTGCTTTTCCACAGTCTGTTCCTAGGGCTACTTGAAGAGGAAACAAACCATAGAGACAAAACTGGCAACTCCTTGTCATTACCACAAGGTATCATCAAGATTGGGTGAAAAAATATTTGCTGGTATTTCGGAAACTCGTAATTTCTTGGAAGCTTGGGAACCCCTTTCAATGAAAGTGCTTTTCCACAGTCTCTGCTTAGGGCTACTTGAAGAGGAAACAAATCATAGAGACAAAACTGAGAACTGCTTTATTTTGTCAAGTTTCAAAAAGCTACTACAAACCATGTTTATTTAGAGTTCCAAATACATCTATCTAAATAGGAGAGAACAGAGAGAAACCTAAAAATAAAAACTGCTACTGTAAACGAATGCTTCAACCTAGAAGAACAAAATTTGGTGAGCCAAGTGGGATTGGTAACTCGTCATTACCAGCACGTATCATCAAGATTGGGTGAAAAAATATTTGCTGGTATTTCAAAAACTCATAATTTTTTGGAAGCTTGGCAACCCCTTTCAATGAAAGTGCTTTTCCACAGTCTCTGCTTAGGGCTACTTGAAGAGGAAACAAACCATAGAGATAAAACTGAGAACTCCTTTTTTTGTCAACTTTCAAAGAGCTACTACAAACCATGTTGGATTTAGAGTTCCAAATTCATCTATCTATATAGGAGAGAACAGAGGGAAACCTAAATATAAAAACTGCTACTGTAGACGAACGCTTCAACCTAGAAGAACAAAATTTGGTGAGCCAAGTGGGATTCGTGTACTGATCATTACCACCAAGTATCATCAAGATTGTGTTGAAAAATATTTGCTGGTATTTCAGAAACTCGTTATTTATAAGAAGCCTGGCATCCCCTCTCAATGAAAGTGCTTTTCCACAGTCTGTGAATAGGGCTACTTGAAGAGGAAACAAACCATAGAGCAAAACTAGAACTCCTTTATTTTGTCAAGTTTCAAAGAGCTACTGCAAACCATGTTGGATTTAGAGTTCCAATTTAATCTATCTATATAGGAGAGAACAGAGGGAAACCTAAAAATAAAAACTGCTACTGTAGACGAACGCAAGAAGAAAAAAATTTGGTGAGCCAAGTGGGATGTGTAGTGATCCTAACCACCAAATATCATCAAGATTGGGTGAAAAAATATTTGCTGGTATTTCGGAAACTCGTAATTTCTTGGAAGCTTGGCAACCCCTTTCAATGAAAGTGCTTTTCCACAGTCTCTGCTTAGGGCTACTTGAAGAGGAAACAAACCATATAGATAAAACTGAGAACTCCTTTTTTTGTCAACTTTCAAAGAGCTACTACAAACCATGTTGGACTTAGAGTTCCAAATTCATCTATCTATATAGGAGAGAACAGAGGGAAACCTAAATATAAAAACTGCTACTGTAGACGAACGCTTCAACCTAGAAGAACAAAATTTGGTGAGCCAAGTGGGATTCGTGTACTGATCATTACCACCAAGTATCATCAAGATTGTGTTGAAAAATATTTGCTGGTATTTCAGAAACTCGTTATTTATAAGAAGCCTGGCATCCCCTCTCAATGAAAGTGCTTTTCCACAGTCTGTGAATAGGGCTACTTGAAGAGGAAACAAACCACAGAGACTAAACTGAGAACTCCTTTATTTTGTCAAGTTTCAAAGAGCTACTACAAACCATGTTGGATTTAGAGTTCCAAATTCATCTATCTATATAGGAGACAACACAGTGAAACCGAAATATAACAACTGCTACTGTAGACGAACGTTTCAACCTAGAAGAACAAAATTTGGTGAGCCAAGTGGGATTTGTGTACTGATCCTTACCACCAAGTATCATCAAGTTTGGTTGAAAAAATACTTGCTGGTATTTTGGAAACTCGTTAATTCTTAGAAGCTTGGCAACACCTCTCAATGAAAGTGCTTTTCCACAGTATGTACCTAGGGCTAACTGAAGATGAAACAAACCACATACGCAAATCAGAGAACTCCATTATTGTGTAAAGTTTCAAAGAGCTACTAGAAACCATGTTGGATTTAGAGTTCCAAATTCATCTATCTATATAGGAGAGAACAGAGGGAAACCTAAAAATAAAAACTGCTACTGTAAACGAACGCTTCAACCTAGAAGAAGAAAATTTGTTAAGCCAAGTGGGATTTGTGTACTTGTCATTACCACCAGGTATCATCAAGATTGGGTGAAAAAATATTTGCTGGTATTTCGGAAACTCGTAATTTCTTGGAAGCTTGGGAACCCCTTTCAGTGAAAGTGCTTTTCTGCAGTCTCTGCTTAGGGCTACTTGAAGAGGAAACAAATCATAGAGACAAAACTCCTTTGTTTTGTCAAGTTTCAAAAAGCTAATACAAACCATGTTGGATTTAGAGTTCCAAATTCATCTATCTATATACGAGAGAACAGAGTGAAACCTAAATATAAAATCTGCTACTGTAGTCGAACGCTTAAACCAAGAAGAAGAAAATTTGGTGAGCCTAGTGGGAATTGTGTACTGATCATTACCTCCAAGTATCATCAAGTTTGGGCGAAAAAATATTTGCTGGTATTTCAGAATCTCGTTAATTCGTAGAAGCTTGGCAACCCCTCTCAATGAAAGTGCTTTTCCACAGTCTGTGCCTAGGGCTACCTGAAGAGGAAACAAACCATAGAGACAAAACTGTGAACTCCTTTATTTTGTCAAGTTTCAAAGAGCTACTACAAACCATGTTGGATTTAGAGTTCCAAATTCATCTATCTATATAGAAGAGAACAGAGTGAAAACTAAAAATAAAAACTGCTACTGTAAACGAACGCTTCAACTAGAAGAACAAAATTTGGTGAGCCAAGTGGGATTTGTGTACTTGTCATTACCACCAAGTATCATCAAGTTTGGGTGAAAAAATATTTGCTGGTATTTCGGAAACTCGTAAATTCTTGGAAGCTAGAAAACCCCTTTTAATGAAAGTGCTTTTCCACAGTCTCTGCTTAGGGCTACATGAAGAGGAAACAAACCATAGAGACAAAACTGACAACTCCTTTGTTTTGTCAAGTTTCAAAGATCTACTACAAACCTTGTTGGATTTAGAGTTCCAAATTCATCTATCTATATAGGAGAGAACAGAGGGAAACCTAAAAATAAAAACTGCTACTGTAAACGAACGCTTCAACCTAGAAGAACAAAATTTGGTGAGCCATGTGGGATTTGTGTACTTGTCATTACCACCAAGTATCATTAAGATTGCTTGTAAAAATATTTGCTGGTATTTCGTAAACTTGTAATTTCTTGGAAGCTTGGCAACCCCTTTCAATGAAAGTGCTTTTCCACAGTCTGTTCCTAGGGCTACTTGAAGAGGAAACAAACCATAGAGACAAAACTGGCAACTCCTTTTTTTGTCATCTTTCAAAGAGCTACTACAAACCATGTTGGATTTAGAGTTTCAAATTCATCTATCTATATAGGAGAGAACATAGGGAAACCTAAATATAAAAACTGCTACTGTAGACGAACGCTTCAACCTAGGAGAACAAAATTTTGTGAGCCAAGTGGGATTCGTGTACTGATCATTACCACCAAGTATCTTCAAGATTGGGTGAAAAAATATTTGCTGGTATTTCTGAAACTCGTTATTTCTTAGAAGCCTGGCAACCCGTCTCAATGAAAGTGCTTTTGCACAGTCTGTGAATACGGCTACTTGAAGAGGAAACAAACCACAGAGACAAAACTGAGAACTCCTTTGTTTTGTCAAGTTTCAAAGAGCTACTACAAACCATGTTGGATTTAGAGTTCCAAATTCATCTATCTATATAGGAGAGAACAGAGTGATAACTAAAAATAAAAACTGCTACTGTAAACGAACGCTTCAACCTAGAAGAACAAAATTTGGTCAGCCAAGTGGGATTTGTGTACTTGTCATTACCACAAGGTATCATCAAGATTGGGTGAAAAAATATTTGCTGGTACTTCGGAAACTCGTAATTTCTTGGAAGCTTGGGAACCGCTTTCAGTGAAAGTGCTTTACCACAGTCTGTGCCTAGGGCTACTTGAAGAGGAAACAAACCATAGAGACAAAACTGAGAACTCCTTAATTTGTCAAATTTCAAAGAGCTACTAAAAACCATGGTGGTTTTAGATTTCCAAATTCATCTATCAATATAGGAGAGAACAGAGGGAAACCTAAAAATAAAAACTGCTACTGTAAACGAACGGTTCAACCTAGAAGAACAAAATTTGGTGAGCCAAGTGGGATTTGTGTACTTGTCATTACCACCACGTATCATCAAGATTGCTTGAAAAAATATTTGCTGGTATTACGTAAACTCGAAATTTCTTGGAAGCGCATCAACCCCTCTCAATGAAAGTGCTTTTCTACAGTCTGTGCCTAGGTCTACTTGAAGAGGAAACAAACCACAGAGACTAAACTGAGAACTCCTTTATTTTGTCAAGTTTCAAAGAGCTACTATAAACCATGATGGATTTAGAGTTCTAAATTCATCTATCTATATAGGAGAGAACAGAGGAAAACCTAAATATAAATACTGCTACTGTAGACGAACGCTTAAACCTAGAAGAACAAAATTTGGTGAACCAAGTGGGATTTGTGTACTGATCATTACCACCAAGTATCATCAAGATTGGGTGAAAAAATATTTGCTGGTATTTCGGAAACTCATAATTTCTTGGAAGTTGGCAACCCCCTTCAATGAAAGTGCTTTTCGACAGTCTGTGCCTAGGTCTACTTGAAGAGGAAACAAACCATAGAGACAAAATTGAAAACTACATTATTTTGTCAAGTTTCAAAGAGCTAATACAAACCATGTTGGATTTAGAGTTCCAAATTCATCTATCTATATAGGAGACAACACAGTGAAACCGAAATATAACAACTGCTACTGTAGACGAACGTTTCAACCTAGAAGAACAAAATTTGGTGAGCCAAGTGGGATTTGTGTACTGATCCTTACCACTAAGTATCATCAAGATTGGTTGAAAAAATACTTGCTGGTATTTTGGAAACTCGTTAATTCTTAGAAGCTTGGCAACACCTCTCAATGAAAGTGCTTTTCCACAGTATGTACCTAGGGCTAACTGAAGATGAAACAAACCACATACGCAAATCAGAGAACTCCATTATTGTGTAAAGTTTCAAAGAGCTACTAGAAACCATGTTGGATTTAGAGTTCCAAATTCATCTATCTATATAGGAGAGAACAGAGGGAAACCTAAAAATAAAAACTGCTACTGTAAACGAACGCTTCAACCTAGAAGAACAAAATTTGTTAAGCCAAGTGGGATTTGTGTACTTGTCATTACCACCAGGTATCATCAAGATTGGGTGAAAAAATATTTGCTGGTATTTCGGAAACTCGTAATTTCTTGGAAGCTTGGGAACCCCTTTCAGTGAAAGTGCTTTTCTGCAGTCTCTGCTTAGGGCTACTTGAAGAGGAAACAAATCATAGAGACAAAACTCCTTTGTTTTGTCAAGTTTCAAAAAGCTAATACAAACCATGTTGGATTTAGAGTTCCAAATTCATCTATCTATATACGAGAGAACAGAGTGAAACCTAAATATAAAATCTGCTACTGTAGTCGAACGCTTAAACCAAGAAGAACAAAATTTGGTGAGCCTAGTGGGAATTGTGTACTGATCATTACCTCCAAGTATCATCAAGTTTGGGCGAAAAAATATTTGCTGGTATTTCAGAATCTCGTTAATTCGTAGAAGCTTGGCAACCCCTCTCAATGAAAGTGCTTTTCCACAGTCTGTGCCTAGGGCTACCTGAAGAAGAAACAAACCATAGAGACAAAACAGTGAACTCCTTTATTTCGTCAAGTTTCAAAGAGCTACTACAAACCATGTTGGATTTAGAGTTCCAAATTCATCTATCTATATAGTAGAGAACAGAGTGAAACCTAAAAATAAAAACTGCTACTGTAAACGAACGCTTCAACTAGAAGAACAAAATTTGGTGAGCCAAGTGGGATTTGTGTACTTGTCATTACCACCAAGTATCATCAAGTTTGGGTGAAAAAATATTTGCTGGTATTTCGGAAACTCGTAAATTCTTGGAAGCTAGAAAACCCCTTTTAATGAAAGTGCTTTTCCACTTCTCTGCTTAGGGCTACATGAAGAGGAAACAAACCATAGAGACAAAACTGAGAACTACTTTTTTTGTCAAGTTTCAAAAAGCTACTACAAACCATGTTGGATTTAGAGTTCCAAATTCTTCTATCTATATAGGAGAGAACAGAGGAAAACCTAAAAATAAAAACTGCTACTGTAAACGAAGACTTGAACCTAGAAGAAAAAAAATTGGTGAGTCAAGTGGGATTTGTGTACGGATCATTACCACCAAGTATCATCAAGTTTGGGTGAAATAAATATTTGCTTTTTTTTTTGAAACTCGTTATTTCTTGGAAGCTTGGCAACACCTTTCAATGAAAGTGCTTTTCCAAAGTCTGTGCCTAGGGCTACTTGAAGGGGAAACAAACCATAGAGACAAAATTGAGAACTCCTTTATTTTGTCATATTTCAAAGAGCTACTACAAACCATGTTGAATTTAGAGTTCCAAATTCATCTATCTATATAAGAGAGAACAGAGTGAAACCTACATATAAAAACTGCTACTGTAGACGAACGCTTCAACCTAGAAGAAAGATATTTGGTCAGCCAAGTGGGATTTGTGTACTAATCATTACCACCAAGTATCATCAAGTTTGGGTGAAAAAATATTTGCTGGTGTTTCGGAACCTCGTTATTTCTTAGAAGCTTGGCAACCCCTCTCAATGAAAGTGCTTTTCCACAGTCTGTGTCTAGGGCTACTTGAAAAGGTAACAAACCAAGGGACAAAACTGGGAAATACTTTATTTTCTCAAGTTTCAAAGAGCTACTACAAACCATGTTGACTTTAGAGTTCCAAATTCATCTATCTATATAGAAGAGAACACAGTGAAACCTAAAATTAAAAACTGCTACTGTAAACGAACGCTTCAACCTAGAAGAAAAAAATTTGGTGAGCCAAGTGGGGTTTGTGTACTTGTCATTAAAGCCAACTATCATCAAGATTGGGTGAAAAAACATTTGCTTGTATTTGGGAAACTCGTAATTTCTTGGAAGTTTGGCAACCCCTTTCATTGAAAGTGCTTCGACAGTCTCTGCTTAGGGCTACTTGAAGAGGAAACAAACCTTAGAGACAAAACTGAGAACTACTTTTTTTCTCAAGTTTCAAAGAGCTACTACAAACCATGATGGATTTAGAGTTCCAAATTCATCTATCTATATAGGAGAGAACAGAGGGAAACCTAAAAATAAAAACTGCTACTGTAGCCGAATGCGTCAACCTAGAAGAACAAAATTTGGTGAGCCAAGTGGGATTTGTGTATTTGTCATTATCACCAGGTATCATCAAGATTGGGTGAAAAAATATTTGCTGGTATTTCCGAAAATCGTTAATTCTTAGAATCATGGCAACCCCTCTCAATGAAAGTGCGTTTCGACAGTCTGTGCCTAGGGCTACTTGAAGAGGAAAGAAATCATAGAGACATAACTGAGAACTCTTTAATTTTATCAAGTTTCAAAGAGCTACTACAAACCATGTTGGATTTAGAGTTCCAAATTCATCTATCTATATAGGAGAAAACAGAGGGAAACCTAAATATAAAAACTGCTACTGTAGACGAATGCGTCAACCTAGAAGAACAAAATTTGGTGAGCCAAGTGGGATTTGTGTATTTGTCATTATCACCAGGTATCATCAAGATTGGGTGAAAAAATATTTGCTGGTATTTCCGAAAATCGTTAATTCTTAGAATCTTGGCAACCCCTCTCAATGAAAGTGCGTTTCGACAGTCTGTGCCTAGGGCTACTTGAAGAGGAAAGAAATCATAGAGACATAACTGAGAACTCTTTAATTTTATCAAGTTTCAAAGAGCTACTACAAACCATGTTGGATTTAGAGTTCCAAATTCATCTATCTATGTAGGAGAGAACAGAGGGAAACCTAAAAATAAAAACTGGTACTGTAAACTAACGCTTCAACCCGGAAGTAAAGACAATGGTGAGCCAAGTGGGATTTGTGTACTTGTCATTACCACCACGAATCATCAAGATTGGGTTAAAAATATTTGCTGGTCTTTCGGAAACTCGTAATTTCTTGGAAACTTGGCAACCCATTTCAATGAAAGTGCTTTTTCACAGTCTCTGCTTTGAGCTACTTGAAGAGGAAACAAATCATAGAGACAAAACTGAGAACTCCTCTATTTTGTCAAGTTTCAATGAGCTACTACAAACCAAGTTGGATTTAGAGTTCCTAATTCATCAATCTATATAGGAGAGAACAGAGTGAAACCTAAATATAAAAACTGCTACTGTAGACGAACGCTTAAACCTAGAAGAACAAAATTTGGTGAGCCTTGTGGGATTTGTGTACTGATCATTACCTCCAAGTATCATCAAGTTTGGTTGAAAAAATATTTGCTGGTATTTCTTCTTTGAAGCTTGGCAACCCCTCTCAATAAAAGTGGTTTTCCACAGTTTGTGCCTAGGGTTACTTGAAGAGGAAACAAACCATACAGACAAAACTGAGAACTCCTTTATTTTGTCAAGTTTCAAAGAGCTACTACAAACCATGTTTTATTTAGAGTTCCAAATTCATCTATCTATATAGGAGAGAACAGAGTGAAACCTAAATATAAAAACTGCTACTGTAGTCCAACGCTTAAACCTAAAAGAACAAAATTTGGTGAGCCAAGTTGGATTTGTGTACTGATCATTACCTCCAAGTATCATCAAGTTTGGGTGAAAAAATATTTGCTGGTATTTGTTCTTAGAAGCCTGGCAACCTTTCTCAATAAAAGTGCTTTTCCACATTCTTTGCCTAGGGCTACTTGAAGAGGAAAAAAACCATAGAGACAAAACTGAGAACTCCTTTATTGTGTCAAGTTTCAAAGAGCTACTACAAACCATGTTGGATTTAGAGTTCCAAATTCTTCTATCTATATAGGAGAGAACACAGGGAAACCTAAAATTATAAACTGCTACTGTAAACAAACGCTTCAAACTAGAAGAACAAAATTTAGTTAGTCAAGTGGGATTTGTGTACCGATCATTACCACCAAGTATCATCAAGATTGGGTGAAAAAATATTTGCTGGTACTTCGGAACCTCGTTATTTCTTAGAAGCTTGACAACCCCTCTCAATGAAAGTGCTTTTCCACAGTCTGTGCCTAGGACTACTTGAAGAGGAAACAAACCATAGAGACAAAACTGAGAATTCTTTAATTTTAAAAAGTTTCAAAGAGCTACTACAAATCATGTTGGATTTAGAGTTCCAAATTCATCTATCTATGTAGGAGAGAACAGAGGGAAACCTAAAAATAAAAAGTCGTACTGTAAACTAACGCTTCAACCTAGAACAACAAAATATGGTGAGCCAAGTGGGATTCGTGTACTTGTCATTACCACCACGTATCATCAAGATTGGGTGAAAAAATATTTGCTGGTATTTGGGAAACTCGTAATTATTGGAAGCTTGGCAACCCCTTCCAAGGAAAGTGCTTTTCCACAGTCTGTGCCTAGGCCTCTTGAAGATAAAACAATCCATAGAGACAAAACTTAGACCTACTTTTTTGTCAATTTTCAAAGAGCTACTACAAACCATGTTGGATTTAGAGTTCCAAATTCATCTATCTATATAGGAGAGAACAGAGTGAAACCTAAATATAAAAACTGCTACTGTAGTCCAACGCTTAAACCTAAAAGAACAAAATTTGGTGAGCCAAGTTGGATTTGTGTACTGATCATTACCTCCAAGTATCATCATGTTTGGGTGAAAAAATATTTGCTGGTATTTCTTCTTAGAAGCTTGGCAACCTTTCTCAATAAAAGTGCTTTTCCACATTCTTTGCCTAGGGCTACTTGAAGAGAAAACAAACCATAGAGACAAAACTGAGAACTCCTTTATTTTTTTAAGTTTCAAAGAGCTACTACAAACCATGTTGGATTTAGAGTTCCAAATTCATCTATCTATATAGAAGAGAACAGAGTGAAACCTAAAAATAAAAACTGCTACTGTAAACGAACGCTTCAACCTAGAAGAACAAAATTTGGTGAGCCAAGTGGGATTTGTGTACTTGTCATTACCACCAAGTATCATCAAGTTTGGGTGAAAAAATATTTGCTGGTATTTGGGAAACTCGTAATTTCTTGGAAGCTAGAAAACCCCTTTTAATGAAAGTGCTTTTCCACAGTCTCTGCTTAGGGCTACATGAAGAGGAAACAAACCATAGAGAAAAAACTGAGAACTACTTTTTTGTCAAGTTTCAGAGAGCTACTACAAACCATGTTGGATTTAGAGTTCCAATTCTTCTATCTATATAGGAGAGAACAGAGGAAAACCTAAAAATAAAAACTGCTACTGTAAACGAAGACTTGAACCTAGAAGAAAAAAAATTGGTGAGTCAAGTGGGATTTGTGTACGGATCATTACCACCAAGTATCATCAAGTTTGGGTGAAATAAATATTTGCTTTTATTTTGAAACTCGTTATTTCTTGGAAGCTTGGCAACACCTTTCAATGAAAGTGCTTTTCCAAAGTCTGTGCCTAGGGCTACTTGAAGGGGAAACAAACCATAGAGACAAAATTGAGAACTCCTTTATTTTGTCATATTTCAAAGAGCTACTACACACCATGTTGGTTTTAGAGTTCCAAATTCATCTATCTATATAAGAGAGAACAGAGTGAAACCTACATATAAAAACTGCTACTGTAGACAAACGCTTCAACCTAGAAGAAAGATATTTGGTCAGCCAAGTGGGATTTGTGTACTAATCATTACCACCAAGTATCATCAAGTTTGGGTGAAAAAATATTTGCTGGTATTTCGAAAACCCGTTATTTCTTAGAAGCTTGGCCACCCCTCTCAATGAAAGTGCTTTTCCACAGTCTGTGCCTAGGGCTACTTGAAGAGGAAACAAACCATAGAGACAAAACTGAGAACTCCTTTATTTTGTGAAGTTTCAAAGAGGAACTACAAACCAGGATGGATTTAGAGTTTCAAATTCATCTATCTATATAGGAGAGAACAGAGTGAAATCTAAAAATAAAAACTAATACTGTAAACTAACGCTTCAACCTAGAAGAACACAATTTGATGAGCCAAGTGGGATTTGTGTACTTGTCATTAAAGCCAACTATCATCAAGATTGGGTGAAAAAACATTTGCTTGTATTTGGGAAACTCGTAATTTCTTGGAAGTTTGGCAACCCCTTTCATTGAAAGTGCTTTTCGACAGTCTCTGCTTAGGGCTACTTGAAGAGGAAACAAACCTTAGAGACAAAACTGAGAACTACTTTTTTTCTCAAGTTTCAAAGAGCTACTACAAACCATGATGGATTTAGAGTTCCAAATTCATCTATCTATATAGGAGAGAACAGAGGGAAACCTAAATATAAAAACTGCTACTGTAGACGAATGCGTCAACCTTGAAGAACAAAATTTGGTGAGCCAAGTGGGATTTGTGTATTTGTCATTATCACCAGGTATCATCAAGATTGGGTGAAAAAAATATTTGCTGGTATTTCCGAAAATCGTTAATTCTTAGAATCTTGGCAACCCCTCTCAATGAAAGTGCGTTTCGACAGTCTGTGCCTAGGGCTACTTGAAGAGGAAAGAAATCATAGAGACATAACTGAGAACTCTTTAATTTTATCAAGTTTCAAAGAGCTACTACAAACCATGTTGGATTTAGAGTTCCAAATTCATCTATCTATGTAGGAGAGAACAGAGGGAAACCTAAAAATAAAAACTGGTACTGTAAACTAACGCTTCAACCCGGAAGTAAAGACAATGGTGAGCCAAGTGGGATTTGTGTACTTGTCATTACCACCACGAATCATCAAGATTGGGTTAAAAATATTTGCTGGTCTTTCGGAAACTCGTAATTTCTTGGAAACTTGGCAACCCATTTCAATGAAAGTGCTTTTTCACAGTCTCTGCTTTGAGCTACTTGAAGAGGAAACAAATCATAGAGACAAAACTGAGAACTCCTCTATTTTGTCAAGTTTCAATGAGCTACTACAAACCAAGTTGGATTTAGAGTTCCTAATTCATCAATCTATATAGGAGAGAACAGAGTGAAACCTAAATATAAAAACTGCTACTGTAGACGAACGCTTAAACCTAGAAGAACAAAATTTGGTGAGCCTTGTGGGATTTGTGTACTGATCATTACCTCCAAGTATCATCAAGTTTGGTTGAAAAAATATTTGCTGGTATTTCTTCTTTGAAGCTTGGCAACCCCTCTCAATAAAAGTGGTTTTCCACAGTCTGTGCCTAGGGTTACTTGAAGAGGAAACTAAAAATACAGACAAAACTGAGAACTCCTTTATTTTGTCAAGTTTCAAAGAGCTACTACAAGCCATGTTTTATTTAGAGTTCCAAATTCATCTATCTATATAGGAGAGAACAGAGTGAAACCTAAATACAAAAACTGCTACTGTAGACGAACGCTTAAACCTAGAAGAACAAAATTTGGTGAGCCATGTGCGATTTGTGTACTTGTCATTACCACCAAGTATCATCACGATTGGGTGAAAAAATATTTGCTGGTATTTGGGAAACTCGTAATTTCATGGAAGCTTGGCAACCCGTTTTAATGAAAGTGCTTTTCCACGGTCTCTGCTTAGGGCTACTTGATGAGGAAACAAACCATAGAGACAAAATTGAGAACTCCTTTATTTTGTCAAGTTTCAAAGTTCTACTACAAACCATGTTGGATTTAGAGTTCCAAATTCTTCTATCTATATAGGAGAGAACAGAGGGAAACCTAAAATAATAAACTGTAACTGTAAACAAACGCTTCAAACTAGAAGAAGAAAATTTGGTTAGTCAAGTAGGATTTGTTTACCGATCATTACCTCCAAGTATCATCAAGATTGGGTGAAAAAATATTTTCTGGTATTTCGGAAACTCGTTGTTTCTTAGAAGCTTGACAACCCCTCTCAATGAAAGTGCTTTTCCACAGTCTGTGCCGAGGGCTACTTGAAGAGGAAACAAACCATAGAGACAAAACTGAGAACTCCTTTATTGTGTCAAGTTTCAAAGAGCTACTACAAACCATGCTGGATTTAGAGTTCCAAATTCTTCTATCTATATAGGAGAGAACACAGGGAAACCTAAAATTATAAACTGCTACTGTAAACAAACGCTTCAAACTAGAAGAACAAAATTTAGTTAGTCAAGTGGGATTTGTGTACCGATCATTACCACCAAGTATCATCAAGATTGGGTGAAAAAAATATTTGCTGGTACTTCGGAAACTCGTTATTTCTTAGAAGCTTGACAACCCCTCTCAATAAAAGTGCTTTTCCACAGTCTGTGCCTAGGACTACTTGAAGAGGAAACAAACCATAGAGACAAAACTGAGAATTCTTTAATTTTAAAAAGTTTCAAAGAGCTACTACAAATCATGTTGGATTTAGAGTTCCAAATTCATCTATCTATGTAGGAGAGAACAGAGGGAAACCTAAAAATAAAAAGTGGTACTGTAAACTAACGCTTCAACCTAGAACAACAAAATATGGTGAGCCAAGTGGGATTCGTGTACTTGTCATTACCACCACGTATCATCAAGATTGGGTGAAAAAATATTTGCTGGTATTTGGGAAACTCGTAATTTTTTGGAAGCTTGGCAACCCCTTCCAATGAAAGTGCTTTTCCACAGTCTGTGCCTAGGGCTACTTGAAGATAAAACAATCCATAAAGACAAAACTTAGACCTAATTTTTTGTCAATTTTCAAAGAGCTACTACAAACCATGTTGGATTTAGAGTTCCAAATACATCTATCTATATAGGAGAGAACAGAGTGAAACCTAAATATAAAAACTGCTACTGTAGACGAATGCGTCAACCTTGAAGAACAAAATTTGGTGAGCCAAGTGGGATTTGTGTATTTGTCATTATCACCAGGTATCATCAAGATTGGGTGAAAAAAATATTTGCTGGTATTTCCGAAAATCGTTAATTCTTAGAATCTTGGCAACCCCTCTCAATGAAAGTGCGTTTCGACAGTCTGTGCCTAGGGCTACTTGAAGAGGAAAGAAATCATAGAGACATAACTGAGAACTCTTTAATTTTATCAAGTTTCAAAGAGCTACTACAAACCATGTTGGATTTAGAGTTCCAAATTCATCTATCAATGTAGGAGAGAACAGAGGGAAACCTAAAAATAAAAACTGGTACTGTAAACTAACGCTTCAACCCGGAAGTAAAGACAATGGTGAGCCAAGTGGGATTTGTGTACTTGTCATTACCACCACGAATCATCAAGATTGGGTTAAAAATATTTGCTGGTCTTTCGGAAACTCGTAATTTCTTGGAAACTTGGCAACCCATTTCAATGAAAGTGCTTTTTCACAGTCTCTGCTTTGAGCTACTTGAAGAGGAAACAAATCATAGAGACAAAACTGAGAACTCCTCTATTTTGTCAAGTTTCAATGAGCTACTACAAACCAAGTTGGATTTAGAGTTCCTAATTCATCAATCTATATAGGAGAGAACAGAGTGAAACCTAAATATAAAAACTGCTACTGTAGACGAACGCTTAAACCTAGAAGAACAAAATTTGGTGAGCCTTGTGGGATTTGTGTACTGATCATTACCTCCAAGTATCATCAAGTTTGGTTGAAAAAATATTTGCTGGTATTTCTTCTTTGAAGCTTGGCAACCCCTCTCAATAAAAGTGGTTTTCCACAGTCTGTGCCTAGGGTTACTTGAAGAGGAAACTAAAAATACAGACAAAACTGAGAACTCCTTTATTTGTCAAGTTTCAAAGAGCTACTACAAGCCATGTTTTATTTAGAGTTCCAAATTCATCTATCTATATAGGAGAGAACAGAGTGAAACCTAAATACAAAAACTGCTACTGTAGACGAACGCTTAAACCTAGAAGAACAAAATTTGGTGAGCCAAGTGCGATTTGTGTACTTGTCATTACCACCAAGTATCATCACGATTGGGTGAAAAAATATTTGCTGGTATTTGGGAAACTCGTAATTTCATGGAAGCTTGGCAACCCGTTTTAATGAAAGTGCTTTTCCACGGTCTCTGCTTAGGGCTACTTGATGAGGAAACAAACCATAGAGACAAAATTGAGAACTCCTTTATTTTGTCAAGTTTCAAAGTTCTACTACAAACCATGTTGGATTTAGAGTTCCAAATTCTTCTATCTATATAGGAGAGAACAGAGGGAAACCTAAAATAATAAACTGTAACTGTAAACAAACGCTTCAAACTAGAAGAAGAAAATTTGGTTAGTCAAGTAGGATTTGTTTACCGATCATTACCTCCAAGTATCATCAAGATTGGGTGAAAAAATATTTTCTGGTATTTCGGAAACTCGTTGTTTCTTAGAAGCTTGACAACCCCTCTCAATGAAAGTGCTTTTCCACAGTCTGTGCCGAGGGCTACTTGAAGAGGAAACAAACCATAGAGACAAAACTGAGAACTCCTTTATTGTGTCAAGTTTCAAAGAGCTACTACAAACCATGTTGGATTTAGAGTTCCAAATTCTTCTATCTATATAGGAGAGAACACAGGGAAACCTAAAATTATAAACTGCTACTGTAAACAAACGCTTCAAACTAGAAGAACAAAATTTAGTTAGTCAAGTGGGATTTGTGTACCGATCATTACCACCAAGTATCATCAAGATTGGGTGAAAAAAATATTTGCTGGTACTTCGGAAACTCGTTATTTCTTAGAAGCTTGACAACCCCTCTCAATAAAAGTGCTTTTCCACAGTCTGTGCCTAGGACTACTTGAAGAGGAAACAAACCATAGAGACAAAACTGAGAATTCTTTAATTTTAAAAAGTTTCAAAGAGCTACTACAAATCATGTTGGATTTAGAGTTCCAAATTCATCTATCTATGTAGGAGAGAACAGAGGGAAACCTAAAAATAAAAAGTGGTACTGTAAACTAACGCTTCAACCTAGAACAACAAAATATGGTGAGCCAAGTGGGATTCGTGTACTTGTCATTACCACCACGTATCATCAAGATTGGGTGAAAAAATATTTGCTGGTATTTGGGAAACTCGTAATTTTTTGGAAGCTTGGCAACCCCTTCCAATGAAAGTGCTTTTCCACAGTCTGTGCCTAGGGCTACTTGAAGATAAAACAATCCATAAAGACAAAACTTAGACCTAATTTTTTGTCAATTTTCAAAGAGCTACTACAAACCATGTTGGATTTAGAGTTCCAAATACATCTATCTATATAGGAGAGAACAGAGTGAAACCTAAATATAAAAACTGCTACTGTAGACGAACGCTTCAACCTAGAAGAACAAAATTTGGTGAGCCAAGTGGGAATTGTGTACCGATCTTCACCACCAAGTATCATAAGGATTGGGTGAAAAAATATTTGTTGTTATTTCGGAAACTCGTTATTTCTTAGAAGCTTGGCAACCCCTCTCAATGAAAGTGCTTTTCCACAGTCTGTGCGTAGGGCTACTTGAAGAGGAAATAAACCATAGAGACAAACCTGAGAACTCCTTTACTTTGTCAAGTTTCAAAGAGCTACTACAAACCATATTGGATTTAGAGTTCCAAATTCATCTATCTATATAGGAGAGAACAGAGTGAAGTGGGATTTGTGTACCGATCGTAAACACCAAGTATCATCAAGATTTTGTAAAAAATTTTTGCTGGTATTACGGAAACTCGTAATTTGTTGGAACCTTGGCAACCCCTCTCAAGGAAAGTGCTTTTCCACAGTCACTGTTAGGGCCACATGAAGCGGAAACAAATCATAGAGACAAAACTGAGAACTCCTTTATTTTGTCAAGTTTCAAAGAGCTACTACAAACCATGTTGGATTTAGAGTTCCAAATTCATCTATCTATATAGGAGAGAACAGAGTGAAACCTAAATATAAAAACTGCTACTGTAGACGAACGCTTCAACCTAGAAGAACAAAATTTGGTGAGCCAAGTGGGATTTCTGTACTGATCATTACCACCAAGTGTCATCAAGATTGCGTGAAAAAATATTTGCTGGTATTTCGGAAACTCGTTATTTCTTAGAAGCTTGGAAACTCCACTCAATGAAAGTGCTTTTCCACAGTCTGTTCCTAGGGATACTTGAAGAAGAAACAAACCATAGAGACAAAATTGAGAACTCCTTTATTTTGTCAAGTTTCAAAGAGCTACTACAAACCATGTCTGGATTTAGAGTTCCAAATTCATCTATCTATATAGGAGAGAACAGAGTGAAACCAAAACATAAAAACTGCTACTGTAAACGAACGCTTCAACCTAGAAGAACAAAATTTGGTTAGCCAAGTGGGATTTGTGGACTTGTCATTACCACCAAGTATCATCAAGATTGGGTGAAAATATATTTCCTGGTATTTCGGAAACTAGTAATTTCTTGGAAGCTTGGCAACCTCTCTCAATGAAAGTGCTTTTCCAAGTCTCTGCTTAGGGCTACTTGAAGCGGAAACAAATCATAGACACAAAACTGAGAACTCCTTTATTTTGTCAAGATTCAAATAGCTACTACCAACCATATTGGATTTAGAGTTCCAAATTCATCTATCTATATAGGAGAGAACAGAGTGAAACCTAAATATAAAAATTGCTACTGTAGACGAACGCTTCAACCTAGAAGAACAAAATTTAGTGAGCCAAGTGGGATTTGTGTACTGATCATCACCACCAAGTATCATCAAGATTGGGTGAAAAAATATTTGCTGGTATTTCAGAAACTCATTATGTCTTAGAAGCTTGGCAAACCCTCTCAATGAAAGTGCTTTTCCACAGTCTGTGCCTAGGGCTACTTGAAGAGGAAACAAACCATAGAGACAAAACTGAGACCTCCTTTATTTTGTCAAGTTTCAAATAGCTACTACAAACCATGTTGGATTTAGAGTTCCAAATTTATCTATCTATATAGGAGAGAACAGAGTGAAACCTAAATATAAAAATTGCTACTGTAGAAGAACACTTCAACCTAGAAATACAAAATTTGGTGAGCCAAGTGGGATGTGTGTACTGATCATCACCACCAAGTATCATCAACATTGGGTGACAAAATATTTGCTGGTATTTCGGAAACTCGTAATTTTTGGAAGCTTGGCAACCTCTTTCAATGAAAGTTCTTTCCCACAGTCTCTGCTTGCGGCTACATGAAGCGGAATCAAATCATAGAGACCAAAGAGAGAACTCCTTTACTTTGTCAAGTTTCAAAGAGCTACTACAAATCATGTTGGATTTAGAGTTCCAAATTCATCAATCTATATAGGAGAGAACAGAGTGAAACCTAAATATAAAAACTGCTACTGTAGATGAACGCTTTAACCTAGAAGAACAAAATTTGGTGAGCCAAGTGGGATTTGTGTACTGATTATTACCACCAATGTCATCAAGATTGCGTGAAAAAATATTTGCTGGTATTTTGGAAACTAGTTATTTCTTAGAAGCTTGGCAACCCCACTCAATGAAAGTGCTTTTCCACAGTCTGTTCCTATGGGTTCTTGAAGAGGAAACAAACGATAGAGACAAAACTGAGAACGCCTTTATTTTTTCAAGTTTCAAAGAGCTACTACAAACCATGATGTATTTAGAGTTCCAAATTCATCTATCTATATAGGAGAGAACAGAGTAAAACCTAAAAATAAAAACTGCTACTGTAAACGAACGCTTCAACCTAGAAGAACAAAATTTGGTGAGCCAAGTGGGATTTGTGGACTTGTCATTACCACCACGTATCATCACGATTGGGTGAAAAAATATTTGCTGGTATTTCGGAAACTAGTAATTCCTTGGAAGCTTGGCAACCTCTCTCAATGAAAGTGCTTTTCCAAGTCTCACTTAGGGCTACTTGAAGCGGAAACAAATCATAGAGACAAAACTGAGAACTCCTTTATTTTGTCAAGTTTCAAATAGCTACTACCAACCATATTGGATTTAGAGTTCCAAATTCATCTACCTATAAAGGGGAGAACAGAGTGAAACCTAAATATAAAAACTGCTACTTTAGATGAAGGCTTCAACCTAAAAGAACAAAATTTGGTGAGCCAAGTGCGATTTGTGTACCGATCTTCTCCACCAAGTATCATCAAAATTGGGTGAAAAAATATTTGCTGGTAATTCGGAAACTCGTTATTTCTTAGAAGCTTGGCAACAACTCTCAATGAAAGTGCTTTTCCACAGTCTCTGCTTAGGGCTACTTGAAGCGGCAACAAATCATAGAGACAAAACTGAGAACTCCTTTATTTTGTAAAGTTTCAACAAGCTACTAAAAACCATGTTGGATTTAGAGTTCCAAATTCATCTATCTATATAGGAGAGAACAGAGTGAAACCTAAAAATAAAAACTACTACTGTAGACGAACGCTTCAACCTAGAAGAACAAAATTTGGTGAGCCAAGTGGAATTTGTGTACTGATTATTACCACCAAGTGTCATCCATATTGCGTGAAAAAATATTTGCTGGTATTTTGGAAACTCGTTATTTTTTAGAAGCTTGGCTACCCCACTCAATGAAAGTGCTTTTCCACAGTCTGTTCCTATGGGTACTTGAAGAGGAAACAAACCATAGAGACAAAACTGAGAACTCCTTTATTTTTTCAAGTTTCAAAGAGCTACTACAAACCATGATGTATTTAGAGTTCCAAATTCATCTATCTATATAGGAGAGAACAGAGTAAAACCTAAAAATAAAAACTGCTACTGTAAACGAACGCTTCAACCTAGAAGAACAAAATTTGGTGAGCCAAGTGGGATTTGTGGACTTGTCATTACCACCACGTATCATCACGATTGGGTGAAAAAATATTTGCTGGTATTTCGGAAACTAGTAATTCCTTGGAAGCTTGGCAACCTCTCTCAATGAAAGTGCTTTTCCAAGTCTCACTTAGGGCTACTTGAAGCGGAAACAAATTATAGAGACAAAACTGAGAACTCCTTTATTTTGTCAAGTTTCAAATAGCTACTACCAACCATATTGGATTTAGAGTTCCAAATTCATCTACCTATAAAGGGGAGAACAGAGTGAAACATAAATATAAAAACTGCTACTTTAGACGAAGGCTTCAACCTAAAAGAACAAAATTTGGTGAGCCAAGTGGGATTTGTGTACCGATCTTCTCCACCAAGTATCATCAAAATTGGGTGAAAAAATATTTGCTGGTAATTCGGAAACTCGTTATTTCTTAGAAGCTTGGCAACAACTCTCAATGAAAGTGCTTTTCCACAGTCTCTGCTTAGGGCTACTTGAAGCGGCAACAAATCATAGAGACAAAACTGAGAACTCCTTTATTTTGTAAAGTTTCAACAAGCTACTAAAAACCATGTTGGATTTAGAGTTCCAAATTCATCTATCTATATAGGAGAGAACAGAGTGAAACCTAAAAATAAAAACTGCTACTGTAGACGAATGCTTCAACCTAGAAGAACAAAATTTGGTGAGCCAAGTGGGTTTTGTGTACTTGTCCTTACCATCAAGTATCATCAAGATTGGGTGAAAAAATATTTGCTGGTATTTCGGAAACTCGTAATTTTTGGAAGCTTGGCAACCTCTTTCAATGAAAGTTCTTTCCCACAGTCTCTGCTTGCGGCTACATAAAGCGGAATCAAATCATAGAGACAAAAGAGAGAACTCCTTTACTTTGTCAAGTTTCAAAGAGCTACTACAAATCATATTGGATTTAGGGTTCCAAATTCATCTATCTATATATTACAGAAAAGAGTGAAACCTAAATATAAAAACTGCTACTGTAGACAAACGCTTCAACCTAGAAGAACAAAATTTGGTGAGCCAAGTGGGATTTGTGTACTGATTATTACCACCAAGTGTCATCAAGATTGCGTGAAAAAATATTTGCTGGTATTTTGGAAACTAGTTATTTCTTAGAAGCTTGGCAACCCCACTCAGTGAAAGTGCTTTTAAACAGTCAGTTCCTATGGGTACTTGAAGAGGAAACAAACCATAGAGACAAAACTGAGAACTCCTTTATTTTTTCAAGTTTCAAAGAGCTACTACAAACCATGATGTATTTAGAGTTCCAAATTCATCTATCTATATAGGAGAGAACAGAGTAAAACCTAAAAATAAAAACTGCTACTGTAAACGAACGCTTCAACCTAGAAGAACAAAATTTGGTGAGCCAAGTGGGATTTGTGGACTTGTCATTACCACCACGTATCATCACGATTGGGTGAAAAAATATTTGCTGGTATTTCGGAAACTAGTAATTCCTTGGAAGCTTGGCAACCTCTCTCAATGAAAGTGCTTTTCCAAGTCTCACTTAGGGCTACTTGAAGCGGAAACAAATTATAGAGACAAAACTGAGAACTCCTTTATTTTGTCAAGTTTCAAATAGCTACTACCAACCATATTGGATTTAGAGTTCCAAATTCATCTACCTATAAAGGGGAGAACAGAGTGAAACATAAATATAAAAACTGCTACTTTAGACGAAGGCTTCAACCTAAAAGAACAAAATTTGGTGAGCAAAGTGGGATTTGTGTACCGATCTTCTCCACCAAGTATCATCAAAATTGGGTGAAAAAATATTTGCTGGTAATTCGGAAACTCGTTATTTCTTAGAAGCTTGGCAACAACTCTCAATGAAAGTGCTTTTCCACAGTCTCTGCTTAGGGCTACTTGAAGCGGCAACAAATCATAGAGACAAAACTGAGAACTCCTTTATTTTGTCAAGTTTCAACAAGCTACTAAAAACCATGTTGGATTTAGAGTTCCAAATTCATCTATCTATATAGGAGAGAACAGAGTGAAACCTAAAAATAAAAACTGCTACTGTAGACGAATGCTTCAACCTAGAAGAACAAAATTTGGTGAGCCAAGTGGGTTTTGTGTACTTGTCCTTACCATCAAGTATCATCAAGATTGGGTGAAAAAATATTTGCTGGTATTTCGGAAACTCGTAATTTTTGGAAGCTTGGCAACCTCTTTCAATGAAAGTTCTTTCCCACAGTCTCTGCTTGCGGCTACATAAAGTGGAATCAAATCATAGAGACAAAAGAGAGAACTCCTTTACTTTGTCAAGTTTCAAAGAGCTACTACAAATCATATTGGATTTAGGGTTCCAAATTCATCTATCTATATATTACAGAAAAGAGTGAAACCTAAATATAAAAACTGCTACTGTAGACGAACGCTTCAACCTAGAAGAACAAAATTTGGTGAGCCAAGTGGGATTTGTGTACTGATTATTACCACCAAGTGTCATCAAGATTGCGTGAAAAAATATTTGCTGGTATTTTGGAAACTAGTTATTTCTTAGAAGCTTGGCAACCCCACTCAGTGAAAGTGCTTTTAAACAGTCAGTTCCTATGGGTACTTGAAGAGGAAACAAACGATAGAGACAAAACTGAGAACTCCTTTATTTTTTCAAGTTTCAAAGAGCTACTACAAACCATGATGTATTTAGAGTTCCAAATTCATCTATCTATATAGGAGAGAACAGAGTAAAAATTAAAAATAAAAACTGCTACTGTAAACGAACGCTTCAACCTAGAAGAACAAAATTTGGTGAGCCAAGTGGGATTTGTGGACTTGTCATTACCACCACGTATCATCATGATTGGGTGAAAAAATATTTGCTGGTATTTCGGAAACTAGTAATTCCTTGGAAGCTTGGCAACCTCTCTCAATGAAAGTACTTTTCCAAGTCTCTGCTTAGGGCTACTTGAAGCGGAATCAAATCATAGAGACAAAACTGAGAACTCCTTTATTTTGTCAAGTTTCAAATAGCTACTACCAACCATATTGGATTTAGAGTTCCAAATTCATCTACCTATAAAGGAGAGAACAGAGTGAAACCTAAATATAAAAACTGCTACTTTAGACGAAGGCTTCAACCTAGAAGAACAAAATTTGGTGAGCCAAGTGGGATTTGGGTACCGATCTTCTCCACCAAGTATCATCGAAATTGGGTGAAAAAATATTTGCTGGTAATTCGGAAACTCGTTATTTCTTAGAAGCTTGGAAACAACTCTCAATGAAAGTGCTTTTCCACAGTCTCTGCTTAGGGCTACGTGAAGCGGCAACAAATCATAGAGACAAAACTGAGAACTCCTTTACTTTGTCAAGTTTCAAAGAGCTACTACAAATCATATTGGATTTAGAGTTCCAAATTCATCTATCTATATAGGAGAGAACAGAGTGAAACCTAAATATAAAAACTGCTACTGTAGACGAACGCTTCAACCTAGAAGAACAAAATTTGGTGAGCCAAGTGGGATTTGTGTACTGATTATTACCACCAAGTGTCATCAAGATTGCGTGAAAAAATATTTGCTGGTATTTTGGAAACTAGTTATTTCTCAGAAGCTTGGCAACCCCACTCAATGAAAGTGCTTTTCCAGAGTCAGTTCCTAAGGGTACTTGAAGAGGAAACAAACGATAGAGACAAAACTGAGAACTCCTTTATTTTTTCAAGTTTCAAAGAGCTACTACAAACCATGATGTATTTAGAGTTCCAAATTCATCTATCTATATAGGAGAGAACAGAGTAAAACCTAAAAATAAAAACTGCTACTGTAAACGAACGCTTCAACCTAGAAGAACAAAATTTGGTGAGCCAAGTGGGATTTGTGGACTTGTCATTACCACCACGTATCATCACGATTGGGTGAAAAAATATTTGCTGGTATTTCGGAAACTAGTAATTCCTTGGAAGCTTGGCAACCTCTCTCATTGAAAGTGCTTTTCCAAGTCTCTGCTTAGGGCTACTTGAAGCGGAAACAAATCATAGAGACAAAACTGAGAACTCCTTTATTTTGTCAAGTTTCAAATAGCTACTACCAACCATATTGGATTTAGAGTTCCAAATTCATCTACCTATAAAGGGGAGAACAGAGTGAAACCTAAATATAAAAACTGCTACTTTAGACGAAGGCTTCAACCTAGAAGAACAAAATTTGGTGAGCCAAGTAGGATTTGTGTACCGATCTTCTCCACCAAGTATCATCAAAATTGGGTGAAAAAATATTTGCTGGTAATTCGGAAACTCGTTATTTCTTAGAAGCTTGGCAACAACTCTCAATGAAAGTGCTTTTCCACAGTCTCTGCTTAGGGCTACTTGAAGCGGCAACAAATCATAGAGACAAAACTGAGAACTCCTTTATTTTGTCAAGTTTCAACAAGCTACTAAAAACCATGTTGGATTTAGAGTTCCAAATTCATCTATCTATATAGGAGAGAACAGAGTGAAACCTAAAAATAAAAACAGCTACTGTAGACGAATGCTTCAACCTAGAAGAACAAAATTTGGTGAGCCAAGTGGGTTTTGTTTACTTGTCCTTACCACCAAGTATCATCAAGATTGGGTGAAAAAATATTTGCTGGTAATTCGGAAACTCGTTATTTCTTAGAAGCTTGGCAACTCCTCTCAATGAAAGTCCTTTTCCACAGTCTATGCCAGGGCTACTAGAAGAGGAAACAAACCATAGAGACAAAACTGGAAACTACTTTATTTTGTCAAGTTTCAAAGAGCTACTAGAAACCATGTTGGATTTAGAGTTTAAAATTCATCTATCTATATAGGAGCGAACAGAGTGAAACCTAAAAATAAAAACTGGTACTGTAAACGAACGCTTCAACCTAGAAGAACAAAATTTGGTGAGCCAAGTGAGATTTCTGTACCGATCATTACCACCAAGTATCATCAAGATTGGGTGAAAAAATATTTGGTGGTATTTCGGAAACTCGTAATTTCTTGGAAGCTTGGCAACCCCTCTCAATGAAAGTGCTTTTCCACCGTCTGTGCCGAGGGCTACTTGAAGAGGAAACAAACCATAGAGACAAAACTGAGAACTCCTTTATTTTGTCAAGTTTCAAAGAGCTACTACAAACCATGTTCGATTTAGAGTTCCAAATTCATCTATCTATATAGGAGAGAACAGAGGGAAACCTAAATATAAAAACTGCTTCAGTAGACGAACGCTTCAACCTAGAAGAACAAAATTTGGTGAGCCAAGCGGGATGTGTACTGATCATTACCACCAAGTATCATCAAGTTTGGGTGAAAAAATATTTGCTGGTATTTCGGAAACTCGTTATTTCTTAGAAGCTTGACAACCCCTCTCAATGAAATTGCTTTTCCACAGTCTGTGTCAGGGCTACTTGAAGAGGAAACAAACCATAGAGAAAAAACTGAGAATTCCTTTAATTTGTTAAGTTTCAAAGAGCTACTACAAACCATGTAGGATTTAGAGTTCCAAATTCATCTATATATATAGGAGAGAACAGAGTGAAACCTAACAATAAAAACTGCTACTGAAATCGAACGTTTCAACCTAGAAGAACAAAATTTGGTGAGTCAAGTGGGATTTGTGTACCGATCGAAAACACCAAGTATCATCAAGATTGGGTGAAAAAATATTTGCTGGGATTTCGGAAACACGTCATTTCTTGGAAGCTTGGCAACCCCTCTCAATTAAAGTGCTTTTCCACCCTCTGTGCCTAGGGCTACTTGAAGAGGAAACAAACCATAGAGACAAAACAGAGAACTCCTTTATTTTGTCAAGTTTCAAAGAGCCACTACAAACCATGTTGGATTTAGAGTTCCAAATTCATCTATCTATATAGGGGAGAACAGAGTGAAACCTAAATATAAAAACTGCTACTGTAGACGAACGCTTCAACCTAGAAGAACAAAATTAGGTGAGCCAAGTGGGATTTGTGTACTGATCATCACCACCAAGTATCATCAAGATTGGGTGAAAAAATATTTGCTGGTATTTCAGAAACTCGTTATGTCTTAGAAGCTTGGCAACCCCTCTCAATGAAAGCACTTTTCCACAGTCTGTGCCTAGGGCTACTTGAAGAGGAAACAAACCATAGAGACAAAACTGAGACCTCCTTTATTTTGTCAAGTTTCAAATAGCCACTACAAACCATGTTGGATTTAGAGTTCCAAATTTATCTCTCTATATAGGAGAGAACAGAGTGAAACCTAAATATAAAAATTGTTACTGTAGAATAACGCTTCAACCTAGAAATACAAAATTTGGTGAGCCAAGTGGGATTTGTGTACTGATCATCACCACCAAGTATCATCAACATTGGGTGACAAAATATATGCTGGTATTTCGGAAAATCATAATTTCTTGGAAGCTTGGCAAACTCTTTCAATGAAAGTGCTTTCCCACAGTCTCTGCTTGCGGCTACATGAAGCGGAATCAAATCATAGAGACAAAACAGAGAACTCCTTTACTTTGTCAAGTTTCAAAGAGCTACTACAAAACATATTGGATTTAGAGTTCCAAATTCATCTATCTATATAGGAGAGAACAGCGTGAAACCTAAATATAAAAACTGCTACTGTAGACGAACGCTTCAACCTAGAAGAACAAAATTTGGTGAGCCAAGTGGGATTTGTGTACTGATTATTACCACCAAGTGTCATCAAGATTGCGTGAAAAAATATTTGCTGGTATTTTGGAAACTCGTTTTTTCTTAGAAGCTTGGCAACCCCACTACATGAAAGTGCTTTTCCACAGTCTGTTCCTATGGGTACTTGAAGAGAAAACAAACCATAGAAACAAAACTGAGAACTCCTTTATTTTTTCAAGTTTCAAAGAACTACTACAAACCATGATGTATTTAGAGTTCCAAATTCATCTATCTGTATAGGAGAGAACAGAGTAAAACCTAACAATAAAAACTGCTACTGAAAACGAACGCTTCAACCTTAGAATAAAATTTGGTGAGTCAAGTGGGATTTGTGTACCGATCGAAAACACCAAGTATCATTAAGATTGGGTGAAAAAATATTTGCTGGTATTTCAGAAACTCGTAATTTCTTGGAAGCTTGGCAACCCGTCTCAATGAAAGTGCTTTTCCACCGTCTGTGCCTAGGGCTACTTGAAGAGGAAACAAACCATAGAGACAAAACAGAGAACTCCTTTATTTTGTCAAGTTTCAAAGAGCCACTACAAACCATGTTGGATTTAGAGTTCCAAATTCATCTATCTATATAGGAGAGAACAGAGTGAAACCTAAAAATAAAAACTGCTACTGTAGACGAACGCTTCAAACAAGAAGAACAAAATTTGGTGAGTCAAGTGGGATTTGTGTACCGATCGTAAACACCAAGTATCACCAAGATTGGGTGAAAAAATATTTGCTGGTATTTTGGAAACTCGTAATTTCTTGGAAGCTTGGCAACCTCTCTCAAGGAAAGTGCTTTTCCACAGTCACTGCTTAGGGCTACTTGAAGCAGAAACAAATCATAGAGACAAAACTGAGAACTCCTTCATTTTGTCAAGTTTCAAAGAGCTACTACAAACTATGTTGGATTTAGAGTTCCAAATTCATCTATCTATATTGCAGAAAACAGAGTAAAACCTAAATATAAAAACTGCTATTCTAGATGAACGCTTCAACCAAGAAGAACAAAATTTGGTGAGCCAAGTGGGACTTGTGTACCGATCTTCACCAGCAAGTATCATCAGGATTGCGTGAAAAAATATTTGTTGGTATTTCGGAAACTCATTATTTCTGAGAAGCTTGGCAACCCCTCTCAATGAAAGTGCTTTTCCACATTCTCTGCTTAATGCTACTGGAAGTGGAAACAAATCATAGAGACAAAACTGAGAACTCCTTTATTTTTTCAAGTTTCAAAGAGCTACTACAAACCATGTTGGATTTAGAGTTTCAAATTCATCTATCTATATAGGAGAGAACAGAGTGAAACCTAAAAATAAAAACTGCTACTGAAAACGAACGCTTCAACATGGAAGAACAAAATTTGGTGAGTCAAGTGGGATTTGTGTACCGATCGTAAACACCAAGTATCATCAAGATTTGGTGAAAAAATATTTGCTGGTATTTCGGAACCTCGTAATTTCTTGGAAGCTTGGCAACCCCTCTCAATGAAAGTGCTTTTCCACAGTCTGTGCCTAGGGGTACTTGAAGAGAAAACAAACCATAAAGACAAAACTGAGAACTTCTTTATTTTGTCAAGTTTCAAAGAGCTACTACAAAAAATGTTGGATTTAGAGTTCCAAATTCATCTATCTATATAGAAGAGAACAGAGTGAAACCTAAATATAAAAATTGTTACTGTAGAAGAACGCTTCAACCTAGAAATACAAAATTTTGAGCCAAGTGGGATTTGTGTACTGATCATCACCACCAAGTATCGTCAACATTGGGTGACAAAATATTTGCTGGTATTTCGGAAAATCATAATTTCTTGGAAGCTTGGCAACCTCTTTCAATGAAAGTGCTTTCCCACAGTCTCTGCTTGCGGCTACATGAAGCGGAATCAAATCATAGAGACAAAACAGAGAACTCCTTTACTTTGTCAAGTTTCAAAGAGCTACTACAAATCATATTGGATTTAGAATTCCAAATTCATCTATCTATATAGGAGAGAACAGCGTGAAACCTAAATATAAAAACTGCTACTGTAGACGAACGCTTCAACCTAGAAGAACAAAATTTGGTGAGCCAAGTGGGATTTGTGTACTGATTATTAAAACCAAGTGTCATCAAGATTGCGTGAAAAAATATTTGCTGGTATTTTGGAAACTCGTTATTTCTTAGAAGCTTGGCAACCCCACTAAATGAAAATGCTTTTCCACAGTCTGTCCTATGGGTACTTGAAGAGGAAACAAACCATAGAAACAAAACTGAGAACTCCTTTATTTTTTCAAGTTTCAAAGAGCTACTACAAATCATGATGTATTTAGAGTTCCAAATTCATCTATCTATATAGGAGAGAACAGAGTAAAACCTAACAATAAAAACTGCTACTGAAAACGAACGCTTCAACCTTAGAATAAAATTTGGGGGGTCAAGTGGGATTTGTGTACCGATCGAAAACACCAAGAATCATCAAGATTGGGTGAAAAAATATTTGCTGGTATTTCGGAAACTCGTAATTTCTTGGAAGCTTGGCAACCCCTCTCAATGAAAGTGCTTTTCCACCCTCTGTGCCTAGGGCTACTTGAAGAGGAAACAAACCATAGAGACAAAACTGAGAACTCCTTTATTTTGTCAAGTTTCAAAGAGCTACTACAAATCATGTTGAATTTAGAGTTCCAAATTCATCTATCTATATAGGAGAGAACAGAGTGAAACCTAAAAATAAAAACTGCTACTGTAGACGAACGCTTCAACCAAGAAGAACAAAATTCGGTGAGTCAAGTGGGATTTGTGTACCGATCGTAAACACCAAGTATCACCAAGATTGGGAGAAAAAAATTTGCTGGTATTTCGGAAACTCGTAATTTTTTGTAAGCTTGGCAACCTCTCTCAAAGAAAGTGCTTTTCCTCAGTCACTGCTTAGGGCTACTTGAAGCAGAAACAAATCATAGAGACAAAACTGAGAACTCCTTCATTTTGTCAAGTTTCAACGAGCTACTACAAACCATGTTGGATTTAGAGTTCCAAATTCATATATCTATATTGCAGAAAACAGAGTAAAACCTAAATATAAAAACTGCTATTCTAGACGAACGCTTCAACCTAGAAGAACAATATTTGGTGAGCCAAGTGGGACTTGTGTACCGATCTTCACCACCAAGTATCATCAGGATTGGGAGAAAAAATATTTGTTGGTATTTTGGAAACTCGTTATTTCTGAGAAGCTTGGCAACCCCTCTCAATGAAAGTGCTTTTCCACATTCTCTGCTTAGGGCTACTGGAAGTGGAAACAAATCATAGAGACAAAACTGAGAACTCCTTTATTTTTTCAAGTTTGAAAGAGCTACTACAAACCATGTTGGATTTAGAGTTCCAAATTCATCTATCTATATAGCAGAGAACAGAGTGAAACCTAAGCATAAAAACTGCTACTGTAGACGAGCGCTTCAACTTAGAAGAACAAAATTTGGTGATCCAAGTGGGATTTGGATACTGATCATTACCACCAAGTGTCATCAAGATTGCGTGAAAAAATATTTGCTGGTATTTCGGAAACACGTTATTTCTTAGAAGCTTGGCAACCCCACTCAATGAAAGTGCTTTTCCACAGTCTGTTACTAGGGGTACTTGAAGAGGAAACAAATCATAGAGACAACACTGAGAACTCCTTTATTTTGTTAAGATTCAAAGAGCTACTACAAACCATATTGGATTTAGAGTTCCAAATTCAGCTATCTATATAGGAGAGAACAGAGTGAAACCTAAAAATAAAAACTGCTACTGAAAACAAACGCTTCAACATAGAAAAACAAAATTTGGTGAGTCAAGTGGGATTTGTGTACCGATCATAAACACCATGTATCATCAAGATTTTGTGAAAAAATATTTGCTGGTATTTCGGAAACTCGTAATTTCTTGGAAGCTTGGCAAACCCTCTCAATGAAAGTGCTTTTCCACAGTCTCTGCTTAGGGCTACTTGAAGCGGAAACAAATCATAGAGACAAAACTGAGAACTCCTTTATTTTGTTAAGATTCAAAGAGCTACTACAAACCATATTGGATTTAGAGTTCCAAATTCAGCTATCTATATAGGAGAGAACAGAGTGAAACCTAAAAATAAAAACTGCTACTGAAAACGAACGCTTCAACATAGAAAAACAAAATTTGGTGAGTCAAGTGGGATTTGTGTACCGATCATAAACACCATGTATCATCAAGATTTTGTGAAAAAATATTTGCTGGTATTTCGGAAACTCGTAATTTCTTGGAAGCTTGGCAACCCCTCTCAATGAAAGTGCGTATCCACCGTCTGTGCCTAGGGCTACTTGAAGAGGAAACAAACCATAGAGACAAAACAGACAACTCCTTTATTTTGTCAAGTTTCAAAGAGCCACTACAAACCATGTTGAATTCAGAGTTCCGAATTCATCTATCTATATATCAGAGAACATAGTGAAACCTAAACTTAAAAACTGCTACTGTAGACGAACGCTTCAACCAAGAAGAACAAAATTTGGTGATCCAAGTGGGATTTGTGAACTGATCATTACCACCAAATATCATCAAGATTGGGTGAAAAAACATTTGCTGGTATTTCGGAAACTCGTAATTTCTTGGAACCTTGGCAACCCCTCTCAAAGAAAGTGCTTTTCCACAGTCACTGCTTAGGGCTACTTGAAGCGGAAACAAATCATAGAGACAAAACTGAGAACTCCTTTATTTTGTCAAGTTTCAAAGAGCAGCTACAAACCATGTTGGATTTAGAGTTCCAAATTCATCTATCTACATAGCAGAGAACAGAGTGAAAACTAAATATAAAAATTGCTACTGTAGATGAACGCTTCAACCTAGAAGACCAAAATTTGGTGAGCCATGTGGGATTTGTGTACTAATCATCACCACCAAGTATCATCAAGTTTGGGGGAAAAAATATTTGTTGGTATTTCTGAAACTCGTTATTTCTTAGAAACTTGGCAACACCTCTCAATGAAAGTGCTTTTCCACAGTCTCTGCTTAGGGCTACTTGAAGCAGAAACAAATCATAGAGACAAAACTGAGAACTCCTTTATTTTGTCAAGTTTCAAAGAGCTACTACAAACCATGTTGGATTTAGAGTTCCAAATTCATCTATCCATATAGGAGAGAACAGAGTGAAACCTAAATATAAAAATTGCTACTGTAGATGAACGCTTCAACCTAGAAGAACAAAATTTGGTGAGCCAACTGGGATTTGTGTACTAATCATCACCACCAAGTATCATCAAGATTGGGTGAAAAAATATTTGCTGGTATTTCGGATACTAGTTATTTCTTAGAAGCTTGGCAACCCCTCTCAATGAAAGTGCTTTTCCACAGTCTGTGCCTAGGGCTACTTGAAGAGGAAACAAACCATAGAGACAAAACTGAGAACTCCTTTATTTTGTCAAGTTTCAAAGAGCTACTACAAATCATATTGGATTTAGAGTTCCAAATTCATCTATCCATATAGGAGAGAACAGAGTGAAACCTAAATATAAAAACTGCTACTGTAGACGAACGCTTCAACCCAGAAGAACAAAACGTGGTGAGCCAAGTGGGATTTGTGTACTGATCATTACCCCCAAGTGTCATCCATATTGCGTGAAAAAATATTTGCTGGTATTTCGGAAACTCGTTATTTCATAGAAGCTTGGCAACCCCACTCAATGAAAGTGCTTTTCACAGTCTGTTCCTAGGGGTACTTGAAGAGAAAACAAACCATAGAGACAAAACTGAGAACTCCTTTATTTTGTCAAGTTTCAAAGAGCTACTACAAACCATGTTGGATTTAGAGTTCCAAATTCATCTATCTATATAGGAGAGAACAGAGTGAAACCTAAACATAAAAACTGCTACTGTAAACGAACGCTTCAACCTAGAAGAACAAAATTTGGTGAGCCAAGTGGGATTTGTGGACTTGTCAATACCACCAGGTATCATGAAGTTTGGGAAAAAAAATATTTGCTGGTATTTCGGAAACTCGTTATTTCATAGAAGCTTGGCAACCCCTCTCAATGAAAGTTATTTTCCACAGTCTCTGCTTAGGGCTACTTGAAGTGGAAACAAATCATAGAGACAAAACTGAGAACTCCTTTATTTTGTCACGGGTCAAAGAGCTACTACAAACCATGTTGGATTTCGAGTTCCAAATTTATCTATCTATATAGGAGAGAACAGAGTGAAACCTAAAAATAAAAACTGCTACTGAAAACGAACGCTTCAACATAGAAGAACAAAATTTGGTGAATCAAGTGGGATGTGTGTACCGATCGTAAACACCAAGTATCATCAAGATTGGGTGAAAAAATATTTGCTGGTATTTCGGAAACTCTAATTTCTTTGAAGCTTGGCAACCCCTCTCAATGAAAGTGCGTATCCACCGTCTGTGCCTAGGGCTACTTGAAGAGGAAACAAACCATAGAGACAAAACAGAGAACTCCTTTATTTTGTCAAGTTTCAAAGAGCCACTACAAACCATGTTGGATTTAGAGTTCCAAATTCATCTATCTATATAGCAGAGAACAGACTGAAACCTAAACATAAAAACTGCTATTGTAGACGAACACTTCAACCAAGAAGAACAAAATTTGGTGATCCAAGTGGGATTTGTAAACAGATCATTACCACCAAGTATCATCAGATTGGGTGAAAAAATATTTGCTGGTATTTCGGAAACTCGTAATTTGTTGGAACCTTGGCAACCCCTCTCAAGGAAAGTGCTTTTCCACTGTCACTGCTTAGGGCTACTTGAAGAGGATAAAAACCATAGAGACAAAACTGAGAACTTCTTTATTTTGTATAGTTTCAAAGAGCTAATACAAACCATATTGGATTTAGAGTTTCAAATTCATCTATCCATATAGGAGAGAACAGAGTGAAACCTAAATATTAAAACTGCTACTGTAGACGAACGCTTCAACCTAGAAGAACAAAATTTGGTGAGCCAAGTGGGATTTGTGTACTGATCATTACCACCATGTGTCATCAAGATTGCATGAAAAAATATTTGCTGGTATTTCGGAAAATCGTTATTTCTTAGAAGCTTGGCAACCCCACTCAAAGAAAGTGCTTTTACACAGTCTGTTCCTAGGGGTACTTGAAGAGGAAACAAACCATAGAAACAAAACTGAGAACTCCTTTATTTTGTCAAGTTTCAAAGAGCTACTACAAACCATGTTGGATTTAGAGTTCCAAATTCATCTATCTATATAGGAGAGAACAGAGTGAAACCTAAACATAAAAACTGCTACAGTAAACGAACGCTTCAAACTAGAAGAACAAAATTTGGTGAGCCAAGTGGGATTTGTGGACTTGTCAATACCACCACGTATCATCAAGATTGGGTAAAAAAATATTTGCTGGTATTTCGGAAACTCGTAATTTCTTGGAAGCTTGGCAACCCCTCTCAATGAAAGTGCTTTTCCACAGTTTCTGCTTAGGGCTACTTGAAGCGGAAACAAATCATAGAGACAAAACTGAGAACTCCTTCATTTTGTCAAGTTTCAAAGAGCTACTACAAACTATGTTGGATTTAGAGTTCCAATTTCATCTATCTATATTGCAGAAAACAGAGTAAAACCTAAATATAAAAACTGCTATTCTAGACGAACGCTTCAACCAAGAAGAACAAAATTTGGTGAGCCAAGTGGGACTTGTGTACCGATCTTCACCAGCAAGTATCATCAGGATTGCGTGAAAAAATATTTGTTGGTATTTCGGAAACTCATTATTTCTGAGAAGCTTGGCAACCCCTCTCAATGAAAGTGCTTTTCCACATTCTCTGCTTAATGCTACTGGAAGTGGAAACAAATCATAGAGACAAAACTGAGAACTCCTTTATTTTTTCAAGTTTCAAAGAGCTACTACAAACCATGTTGGATTTAGAGTTTCAAATTCATCTATCTATATAGGAGAGAACAGAGTGAAACCTAAAAATAAAAACTGCTACTGAAAACGAACGCTTCAACATGGAAGAACAAAATTTGGTGAGTCAAGTGGGATTTGTGTACCGATCGTAAACACCAAGTATCATCAAGATTTGGTGAAAAAATATTTGCTGGTATTTCGGAACCTCGTAATTTCTTGGAAGCTTGGCAACCCCTCTCAATGAAAGTGCTTTTCCACAGTCTGTGCCTAGGGGTACTTGAAGAGAAAACAAACCATAAAGACAAAACTGAGAACTTCTTTATTTTGTCAAGTTTCAAAGAGCTACTACAAAAAATGTTGGATTTAGAGTTCCAAATTCATCTATCTATATAGAAGAGAACAGAGTGAAACCTAAATATAAAAATTGTTACTGTAGAAGAACGCTTCAACCTAGAAATACAAAATTTTGAGCCAAGTGGGATTTGTGTACTGATCATCACCACCAAGTATCGTCAACATTGGGTGACAAAATATTTGCTGGTATTTCGGAAAATCATAATTTCTTGGAAGCTTGGCAACCTCTTTCAATGAAAGTGCTTTCCCACAGTCTCTGCTTGCGGCTACATGAAGCGGAATCAAATCATAGAGACAAAACAGAGAACTCCTTTACTTTGTCAAGTTTCAAAGAGCTACTACAAATCATATTGGATTTAGAATTCCAAATTCATCTATCTATATAGGAGAGAACAGCGTGAAACCTAAATATAAAAACTGCTACTGTAGACGAATGCTTCAACCTAGAAGAACAAAATTTGGTGAGCCAAGTGGGATTTGTGTACTGATTATTAAAACCAAGTGTCATCAAGATTGCGTGAAAAAATATTTGCTGGTATTTTGGAAACTCGTTATTTCTTAGAAGCTTGGCAACCCCACTAAATGAAAGTGCTTTTCCACAGTCTGTCCTATGGGTACTTGAAGAGGAAACAAACCATAGAAACAAAACTGAGAACTCCTTTATTTTTTCAAGTTTCAAAGAGCTACTACAAATCATGATGTATTTAGAGTTCCAAATTCATCTATCTATATAGGAGAGAACAGAGTAAAACCTAACAATAAAAACTGCTACTGAAAACGAACGCTTCAACCTTAGAATAAAATTTGGTGAGTCAAGTGGGATTTGTGTACCGATCGAAAACACCAAGAATCATCAAGATTGGGTGAAAAAATATTTGCTGGTATTTCGGAAACTCGTAATTTCTTGGAAGCTTGGCAACCCCTCTCAATGAAAGTGCTTTTCCACCCTCTGTGCCTAGGGCTACTTGAAGAGGAAACAAACCATAGAGACAAAACAGAGAACTCATTTATTTTGTCATGTTTCAAAGAGCCACTACAAACCATGTTGAATTTAGAGTTCCAAATTCATCTATCTATATAGGAGAGAACAGAGTGAAACCTAAAAATAAAAACTGCTACTGTAGACGAACGCTTCAACCAAGAAGAACAAAATTCGGTGAGTCAAGTGGGATTTGTGTACCGATCGTAAACACCAAGTATCACCAAGATTGGGAGAAAAAAATTTGCTGGTATTTCGGAAACTCGTAATTTTTTGTAAGCTTGGCAACCTCTCTCAAAGAAAGTGCTTTTCCTCAGTCACTGCTTAGGGCTACTTGAAGCCGAAACAAATCATAGAGACAAAACTGAGAACTCCTTCATTTTGTCAAGTTTCAACGAGCTACTACAAACCATGTTGGATTTAGAGTTCCAAATTCATATATCTATATTGCAGAAAACAGAGTAAAACCTAAATATAAAAACTGCTATTCTAGACGAACGCTTCAACCTAGAAGAACAATATTTGGTGAGCCAAGTGGGACTTGTGTACCGATCTTCACCACCAAGTATCATCAGGATTGGGTGAAAAAATATTTGTTGGTATTTTGGAAACTCGTTATTTCTGAGAAGCTTGGCAACCCCTCTCAATGAAAGTGCTTTTCCACATTCTCTGCTTAGGGCTACTGGAAGTGGAAACAAATCATAGAGACAAAACTGAGAACTCCTTTATTTTTTCAAGTTTGAAAGAGCTACTACAAACCATGTTGGATTTAGAGTTCCAAATTCATCTATCTATATAGCAGAGAACAGAGTGAAACCTAAGCATAAAAACTGCTACTGTAGACGAGCGCTTCAACTTAGAAGAACAAAATTTGGTGATCCAAGTGGGATTTGGATACTGATCATTACCACCAAGTGTCATCAAGATTGCGTGAAAAAATATTTGCTGGTATTTCGGAAACACGTTATTTCTTAGAAGCTTGGCAACCCCACTCAATGAAAGTGCTTTTCCACAGTCTGTTACTAGGGGTACTTGAAGAGGAAACAAATCATAGAGACAACACTGAGAACTCCCTTATATTGTTAAGATTCAAAGAGCTACTACAAACCATATTGGATTTAGAGTTCCAAATTCAGCTATCTATATAGGAGAGAACAGAGTGAAACCTAAAAATAAAAACTGCTACTGAAAACGAACGCTTCAACATAGAAAAACAAAATTTGGTGAGTCAAGTGGGATTTGTGTACCGATCATAAACACCATGTATCATCAAGATTTTGTGAAAAAATATTTGCTGGTATTTCGGAAACTCGTAATTTCTTGGAAGCTTGGCAACCCCTCTCAATGAAAGTGCGTATCCACCGTCTCTGCCTAGGGCTACTTGAAGAGGAAACAAACCATAGAGACAAAACAGACAACTCCTTTATTTTGTCAAGTTTCAAAGAGCCACTACAAACCATGTTGAATTTAGAGTTCCGAATTCACCTATCTATATATCAGAGAACATAGTGAAACCTAAACTTAAAAACTGCTACTGTAGACGAACGCTTCAACCAAGAAGAACAAAATTTGGTGATCCAAGTGGGATTTGTGAACTGATCATTACCACCAAATATCATCAAGATTGGGTGAAAAAACATTTGCTGGTATTTCGGAAACTCGTAATTTCTTGGAACCTTGGCAACCCCTCTCAAAGAAAGTGCTTTTCCACAGTCACTGCTTAGGGCTACTTGAAGCGGAAACAAATCATAGAGACAAAACTGAGAACTCCTTTATTTTGTCAAGTTTCAAAGAGCAGCTACAAACCATGTTGGATTTAGAGTTCCAAATTCATCTATCTACATAGCAGAGAACAGAGTGAAAACTAAATATAAAAATTGCTACTGTAGATGAACGCTTCAACCTAGAAGACCAAAATTTGGTGAGCCATGTGGGATTTGTGTACTAATCATCACCACCAAGTATCATCAAGTTTGGGGGAAAAAATATTTGTTGGTATTTCTGAAACTCGTTATTTCTTAGAAACTTGGCAACACCTCTCAATGAAAGTGCTTTTCCACAGTCTCTGCTTAGGGCTACTTGAAGCAGAAACAAATCATAGAGACAAAACTGAGAACTCCTTTATTTTGTCAAGTTTCAAAGAGCTACTACAAACCATGTTGGATTTAGAGTTCCAAATTCATCTATCCATATAGGAGAGAACAGAGTGAAACCTAAATATAAAAATTGCTACTGTAGATGAACGCTTCAACCTAGAAGAACAAAATTTGGTGAGCCAACTGGGATTTGTGTACTAATCATCACCACCAAGTATCATCAACATTGGGTGAAAAAATATTTGCTGGTATTTCGGATACTAGTTATTTCTTAGAAGCTTGGCAACCCCTCTCAATGAAAGTGCTTTTCCACAGTCTGTGCCTAGGGCTACTTGAAGAGGAAACAAACCATAGAGACAAAACTGAGAACTCCTTTATTTTGTCAAGTTTCAAAGAGCTACTACAAACCATATTGGATTTAGAGTTCCAAATTCATCTATCCATATAGGAGAGAACAGAGTGAAACCTAAATATAAAAACTGCTACTGTAGACGAACGCTTCAACCCAGAAGAACAAAACGTGGTGAGCCAAGTGGGATTTGTGTACTGATCATTACCCCCAAGTGTCATCCATATTGCGTGAAAAAATATTTGCTGGTATTTCGGAAACTCGTTATTTCATAGAAGCTTGGCAACCCCACTCAATGAAAGTGCTTTTCACAGTCTGTTCCTAGGGGTACTTGAAGAGAAAACAAACCATAGAGACAAAACTGAGAACTCCTTTATTTTGTCAAGTTTCAAAGAGCTACTACAAACCATGTTGGATTTAGAGTTCCAAATTCATCTATCTATATAGGAGAGAACAGAGTGAAACCTAAACATAAAAACTGCTACTGTAAACGAACGCTTCAACCTAGAAGAACAAAATTTGGTGAGCCAAGTGGGATTTGTGGACTTGTCAATACCACCAGGTATCATGAAGATTGGGAAAAAAAATATTTGCTGGTATTTCGGAAACTCGTTATTTCATAGAAGCTTGGCAACCCCTCTCAATGAAAGTTATTTTCCACAGTCTCTGCTTAGGGCTACTTGACGTGGAAACAAATCATAGAGACAAAACTGAGAACTCCTTTATTTTGTCACGGGTCAAAGAGCTACTACAAACCATGTTGGATTTCGAGTTCCAAATTTATCTATCTATATAGGAGAGAACAGAGTGAAACCTAAAAATAAAAACTGCTACTGAAAACGAACGCTTCAACATAGAAGAACAAAATTTGGTGAATCAAGTGGGATGTGTGTACCGATCGTAAACACCAAGTATCATCAAGATTGGGTGAAAAAATATTTGCTGGTATTTCGGAAACTCTAATTTCTTTGAAGCTTGGCAACCCCTCTCAATGAAAGTGCGTATCCACCGTCTGTGCCTAGGGCTACTTGAAGAGGAAACAAACCATAGAGACAAAACAGAAAACTCCTTTATTTTGTCAAGTTTCAAAGAGCCACTACAAACCATGTTGGATTTAGAGTTCCAAATTCATCTATCTATATAGCAGAGAACAGACTGAAACCTAAACATAAAAACTGCTATTGTAGACGAACACTTCAACCAAGAAGAACAAAATTTGGTGATCCAAGTGGGATTTGTAAACAGATCATTACCACCAAGTATCATCAGATTGGGTGAAAAAATATTTGCTGGTATTTCGGAAACTCGTAATTTGTTGGAACCTTGGCAACCCCTCTCAAGGAAAGTGCTTTTCCACTGTCACTGCTTAGGGCTACTTGAAGAGGATAAAAACCATAGAGACAAAACTGAGAACTTCTTTATTTTGTATAGTTTCAAAGAGCTAATACAAACCATATTGGATTTAGAGTTTCAAATTCATCTATCCATATAGGAGAGAACAGAGTGAAACCTAAATATTAAAACTGCTACTGTAGACGAACGCTTCAACCTAGAAGAACAAAATTTGGTGAGCCAAGTGGGATTTGTGTACTGATCATTACCACCATGTGTCATCAAGATTGCATGAAAAAATATTTGCTGGTATTTCGGAAAATCGTTATTTCTTAGAAGCTTGGCAACCCCACTCAAAGAAAGTGCTTTTACACAGTCTGTTCCTAGGGGTACTTGAAGAGGAAACAAACCATAGAAACAAAACTGAGAACTCCTTTATTTTGTCAAGTTTCAAAGAGCTACTACAAACCATGTTGGATTTAGAGTTCCAAATTCATCTATCTATATAGGAGAGAACAGAGTGAAACCTAAACATAAAAACTGCTACAGTAAACGAACGCTTCAAACTAGAAGAACAAAATTTGGTGAGCCAAGTGGGATTTGTGGACTTGTCAATACCACCACGTATCATCAAGATTGGGTAAAAAAATATTTGCTGGTATTTCGGAAACTCGTAATTTCTTGGAAGCTTGGCAACCCCTCTCAATGAAAGTGCTTTTCCACAGTTTCTGCTTAGGGCTACTTGAAGCGGAAACAAATCATAGAGACAAAACTGAGAACTCCTTCATTTTGTCAAGTTTCAAAGAGCTACTACAAACTATGTTGGATTTAGAGTTCCAATTTCATCTATCTATATTGCAGAAAACAGAGTAAAACCTAAATATAAAAACTGCTATTCTAGACGAACGCTTCAACCAAGAAGAACAAAATTTGGTGAGCCAAGTGGGACTTGTGTACCGATCTTCACCAGCAAGTATCATCAGGATTGCGTGAAAAAATATTTGTTGGTATTTCGGAAACTCATTATTTCTGAGAAGCTTGGCAACCCCTCTCAATGAAAGTGCTTTTCCACATTCTCTGCTTAATGCTACTGGAAGTGGAAACAAATCATAGAGACAAAACTGAGAACTCCTTTATTTTTTCAAGTTTCAAAGAGCTACTACAAACCATGTTGGATTTAGAGTTTCAAATTCATCTATCTATATAGGAGAGAACAGAGTGAAACCTAAAAATAAAAACTGCTACTGAAAACGAACGCTTCAACATGGAAGAACAAAATTTGGTGAGTCAAGTGGGATTTGTGTACCGATCGTAAACACCAAGTATCATCAAGATTTGGTGAAAAAATATTTGCTGGTATTTCGGAACCTCGTAATTTCTTGGAAGCTTGGCAACCCCTCTCAATGAAAGTGCTTTTCCACAGTCTGTGCCTAGGGGTACTTGAAGAGAAAACAAACCATAAAGACAAAACTGAGAACTTCTTTATTTTGTCAAGTTTCAAAGAGCTACTACAAAAAATGTTGGATTTAGAGTTCCAAATTCATCTATCTATATAGAAGAGAACAGAGTGAAACCTAAATATAAAAATTGTTACTGTAGAAGAACGCTTCAACCTAGAAATACAAAATTTTGAGCCAAGTGGGATTTGTGTACTGATCATCACCACCAAGTATCGTCAACATTGGGTGACAAAATATTTGCTGGTATTTCGGAAAATCATAATTTCTTGGAAGCTTGGCAACCTCTTTCAATGAAAGTGCTTTCCCACAGTCTCTGCTTGCGGCTACATGAAGCGGAATCAAATCATAGAGACAAAACAGAGAACTCCTTACTTTGTCAAGTTTCAAAGAGCTACTACAAATCATATTGGATTTAGAATTCCAAATTCATCTATCTATATAGGAGAGAACAGCGTGAAACCTAAATATAAAAACTGCTACTGTAGACGAACGCTTCAACCTAGAAGAACAAAATTTGGTGAGCCAAGTGGGATTTGTGTACTGATTATTAAAACCAAGTGTCATCAAGATTGCGTGAAAAAATATTTGCTGGTATTTTGGAAACTCGTTATTTCTTAGAAGCTTGGCAACCCCACTAAATGAAAGTGCTTTTCCACAGTCTGTCCTATGGGTACTTGAAGAGGAAACAAACCATAGAAACAAAACTGAGAACTCCTTTATTTTTTCAAGTTTCAAAGAGCTACTACAAATCATGATGTATTTAGAGTTCCAAATTCATCTATCTATATAGGAGAGAACAGAGTAAAACCTAACAATAAAAACTGCTACTGAAAACGAACGCTTCAACCTTAGAATAAAATTTGGTGAGTCAAGTGGGATTTGTGTACCGATCGAAAACACCAAGAATCATCAAGATTGGGTGAAAAAATATTTGCTGGTATTTCGGAAACTCGTAATTTCTTGGAAGCTTGGCAACCCCTCTCAATGAAAGTGCTTTTCCACAGTTTCTGCTTAGGGCTACTTGAAGGCGGAAACAAATCATAGAGACAAAACTGAGAACTCCTTCATTTTGTCAAGTTTCAAAGAGCTACTACAAACTATGTTGGATTTAGAGTTCCAATTTCATCTATCTATATTGCAGAAAACAGAGTAAAACCTAAATATAAAAACTGCTATTCTAGACGAACGCTTCAACCAAGAAGAACAAAATTTGGTGAGCCAAGTGGGACTTGTGTACCGATCTTCACCAGCAAGTATCATCAGGATTGCGTGAAAAAATATTTGTTGGTATTTCGGAAACTCATTATTTCTGAGAAGCTTGGCAACCCCTCTCAATGAAAGTGCTTTTCCACATTCTCTGCTTAATGCTACTGGAAGTGGAAACAAATCATAGAGACAAAACTGAGAACTCCTTTATTTTTTCAAGTTTCAAAGAGCTACTACAAACCATGTTGGATTTAGAGTTTCAAATTCATCTATCTATATAGGAGAGAACAGAGTGAAACCTAAAAATAAAAACTGCTACTGAAAACGAACGCTTCAACATGGAAGAACAAAATTTGGTGAGTCAAGTGGGATTTGTGTACCGATCGTAAACACCAAGTATCATCAAGATTTGGTGAAAAAATATTTGCTGGTATT